>NC_053027.1:192781932-193009865 GCF_003073215.2 Triticum urartu | reverse complement strand
TTAAATAAAATAGGAAAATAACTTTTAAAATTATATTTTTGTGGTTTATGGGAGTCCTATATCTAATAGGTTTCAAATATACCTTTTGAAATATTTTTCATACCCCAAATCAGGTACTTGCAGTGCAAACCTCAATCCAGGGGTTTTTGGAAAACTAATTTTTGAAAATACTTTTTGGCCCAATTATTTTTGTAAGAAAATACTATATTTCTCTATACACATGGCATGATCATTGGGCAGAAGTTTGGGGAAAGGAGATGAAGTATAGAAGGTGGAGTTGTGTTGGCTTTAAAGAGCACTTGAAAACACAGAGAGAAAACCAACTCCAAATAAAAGCCAAATAATGCAAAAGTTTTTGTCAAACCACACTTTATCAAGATGTATTAGCTTAAGTGTTGTGGCATGAAAATCAGGGTGTGACAGACGCCTCTGCCTCCAGATGCGTGGAGGCCGCCCTTTTCTTCCCTTGCCCCTCCGGGGGAGAATCGCTTTCCTCCTCCTCGTCGTCATCGGTGTGGGAGGAGTGGGTCTCGGCGTGTTCGGACGTCACGTCCAAAGTGCCTTTACGGCGGAGACCACTCCTGGTCTCCTTGGTCTTCTTCTTGGCCTTCTTCTCCGAGGCTTGGTGGGGCGTCGGAACCAACATCTTCGTCATAAGAAGGATCGTTGGGTCTTCGGACAGCGGAGCCGGACACTGGATCCGCTCCGCCTTCTTTGTCTAGCCCTGAAAAAATGAATCAGGAAGCTTAGACGTCTTCCTTGAATATGCAAGTAAAGGATACACCTTGAAATACGGAAAATCTACCGCACTAGCGGGATGGGCCATGTCGTGCCCGGGGTCCTCGGTCGTCGCCGGCCACATCTTGTTGGCCTTGAAGAGCACCTTCCATATGTCTTCGTGCATAGTGCCGAAGAATTGCTGCAAGGTCTGGTGCTTGGCCGGATCGAACTCCCACAGATGGCAAGTCCGGCTTTGGCATGGAAGGATCCGGTGAGCAAGCATCACCTGGATCACATTGACAAGCTTGATGTTCTTGTCCACCATGCTCCTGATGCACGTCTGAAGCACTGTCAGCTCGTCCGATGAAGACTAGTCCAGTCCCTTCTCTAGCCAGGAGGTGAGCCGCACCGGGGCGCCGGACTAGAATTCAGGAGCCGCGGCCCAGGTGGCTTCGTGAGGCTCTATGACGTAGAATCACTGCTATTGCCACCCTTTGACGGTCTCCACGAAGGTACCTTTGGGCCATGTGACATTGGGCGGCTTGCTCACCATGGCCCCTCCGCACTCTGCGTGTTGACTGCCCACCACCTTCGGATTCACATTGAAGATCTTTAACCACAATCCGAAGTGGGATGGGATGCAGAGGAAGGCCTCACACACGATAATGAATGCCGAGATGTTGAGGAAGGAATTGGGGGCCAGATCGTGGAAATCTAGCCCGTAGTAGAACATGAGTCCGCTGACGAATGGGTGGAGAGGGAATCCCAATCCGCGGACGATGTGGGGGATGAATACCACCCTACCATGGGGCTCTGGGGTGGGGATGAGCTGCCCCGTTGCTGGAAGCCGGTGGGTGATTTCTTTGGCTAAGTACCCGGCCTCCTGGAGCTTGGTGATGTCCTTCTCCTTGACGGAGGAAACCATCCACTTACCTTGCACTCCAGATCCGGACATGGCTGGAGTGCTTTTTTGAGGTGGAAAGGATGGAAGCTTGGCGCTAGAGCTCGAGAATGCATGGGCGGAGAGAAGGAAGGCATGGGTGAAAGAGGTGAATCCGTATCCCTTTATTAAGGCAGTGAATATCAAGCGCCTCCCCACTCGCCTTAAAACTCGCCTATTCCCCAAGGGTCGTGTAGGCGGCGTGGTTGGATTACCCACACCTGTATTGATGAGAATCCCGCAATAAGGGTACATGATCTATGCTTTGACAAGACGTGCCAATAAAACCGCATCTTGAAACATGGAGCGGGAGGCTAAAGAAAAAACGGTTCGAAGTAATGACAGGGCTATGACGTGATGTCACGCTACAAAGGTGTCAGTGGATTGGACTCGTAAAATATTATACTCTCTGCGTGTGTGTGCGGTACTCGTTTTGCAGAGCTGAACACGCTTTCTGTATTCGAAGGCTCTTTTGGAGTATTCGGAGGAGGAACCCGCCTTTAAATGCCGAAGACAATATGCACGCCGGACACATCGTCATTGAAGCCTGGTTCAAGGGCTACTAAGGGAGTCCTGGATTAAGGGGTCCTCGGGCGTCCGACCTGTGTGACATGGGCCGAATTAATGGGCTATGAAGATACAAGACAGAAGACTCTCTCCTGTGTCCGGATGGGACTCTCCTTGTCATGGATGGCAAGCCTGGCGTTCGGATATGAAGATTCCTTTCTCTGTAACCGACTTTGTACAACCCTAGTTCCCTCCGGTGTACATATAAACCGGAGGGTTTCGTCCGTGGAGGCAACCACAATCATACATGCTAGACTTCTAGGGTTTTTAGCCATTACGATCTAATGGTAGATCAACTCTTGTAATCCTCATACTCATCAATATCAATCAAGCAGGACGTAGGGTATTACCTCCATCAAGAGAGAACCTGGTTAAAACATCGTGTCCCCTGCCTCCTGTTACCATCAACCTTAGACGCACAGTTCGGGACCCCCTACCCGAGATCCGCTAGTTTGGACACCGACAAGCACCGCCTAGCAAACTTGTGGACAGATGATTGCTACCTCTTGAGCACTGCGTTGGTTTTCCCTTGAAGAGGAAAGGTTGATGCAGTAAAGTAGCGTAATTATTTCCCTCAGTTTTTGAGAACCAAGGTATCAATCCAGTAGGAGATCATGCTCGAGTCCCACGCACCTACACAAACAAATAAGAACCTCGCAACTAACACGATAAAGGGGTTGTCAATCCCTTCACGGTCACCTACGAGAGTGAGATCTGATAGATATGATAAGATAATATTTTTGGTATTTTTATAATAAAGATAAATAAAGATGCAAAGTCAAATAAACGGCAATAGAAATAGCTAAGTGTTGGAAGATTAATATGATGGAAGATAGACCCGGGGACCATAGGTTTCACTAGTGGCTTCTCTCAAGAGCATAAGTATTACGGTGGGTAAACGAATTACTATCGAGCAATTGATAGAATTGAGCATAGTTATGAGCATATCTAGGTATGATCATGTATATAGGCCTCACGTCCGTGACAAGTAGACCGAAACAATTCTGCATCTACTACTATTACTCCACACATCGACCGCTATCTAGCATGCATCTAGAGTATTATGTTCATAAGAACAGAGTAATGCTTTAAGTAAGATGACATGATGTAGAGGGATAAACTCATGCAATATGATATAAACCCCATCTTTTATCCTCGATGGCAACAATACAATACGTGCTGTTTCCCTTTCTGTCACTGCGATCGAGCACCGCAAGATTGAACCCAAAGCTAAGCACTTCTCCCATTGCAAGAAAGATCAATCTAGTAGGCCAAACCAAACTGATAATTCAAAGAGACTTGCAAAGATAAACCAATCATACATAAAAGAATTCAGAGAAGAATCAAATATTGTTCATAGATAATTTGGATCATAAACCCACAATTCATCGGATCTCGACAAACACACCGCAAAAGAAGATTACATCAAATAGATCTCCAAGAAGATCAAGGATAACTTTGTATTGAGATCCAAAGAGAGAGAATAAGCCATCTAACTAATAACTATGGACCCGAGGGTCTGAAGTAAACTACTCACACATCACCGGAGAGGCCATGGAGTTGATGTAGAGGCCCTCCGTGATCAATGCCCCCTCCGGCGGAGCTCCGGAAAAGGCCCCAAGATGGGATCTCTCGGGTACAGAAGATTGCGGTGGTGGAATTGGGTTTTCGTGGTGCTCCTAGATGTTTGGGGGATACGTGGATATATATATAGGAGGAAGAAGTACGTCGGTGGAGCAACGAGGGGACCACAAGGGTGGAGGGCGCGCCCCCTGCCTCGTGGCCTCCTCAATTGTTTCTTGACGCCCACTCCAAGTCTTCTGGATCACGTTTGTTGAGAAAATCACGTTCCCGAAGGTTTCATTCCATTTGGACTCCGTTTGATATTCCTTTTTGGCGAAACTCTAAAATAGGCAAAAAACAACAATTTGGGTTGGGCCTCCAGTTAGTAGGTTAGTCCAAAAAATGATATAAAAGTGTAAAATAAAGCCCATTAACATCCAAAATAGATAATATAATAGCATGGAGCAATCAAAAATTATAGAGACATTGGAGACGTATCAAGGATCCCCAAGCTTAATTCCTGCTCGTCCTCGAGTAGGTAAATGATAAAAAAAAATTTTTGATGTGGAATGCTTTCTAACATATTTCTCAATGTAATTTTTCTTTATTTTGGCATGAATGTTCAGAACCGAAAGATTCAAGATAAAAGTTTAATATTGACATAAAAATAATAATAGTTTAAGTATACTAACTAAGCAATCATGTATTCTCAAAATAACATGGCCAAAGAAAGTTATCCCTACAAAATCATATAGTCTGGCTATGCTCTATCTTCACCACACAAAATATTTAAATCATGCACAACCCCGATGACAAGCCAAGCAATTGTTTCATACTTTTGATGTTCTCAAACTTTTTCAATCTTCACGCAATACATGAGCGTGAGCCATGGACATAGCACTATATGGTGGTTGTGGAGAAGACAAAAAGGAGAAGATAGTCTCAATCAACTAGGCTATCAACGGGCTATGGAGATGCCCATTAATAGATATCAATGTGAGTGAGTAGGGACTGCCATGCAATGGATGCACTAGAGCTATAAGTATATGAAAGCTCATCAAAAGAAACTAAGTGGGTGTGCATCCAACTCGCTTGCTCATGAAGACCTAGGGCATTTTGAGGAAGCCCATCATTGGAATATACAAGCCAAGTTCTATAATGAAAAATTCCCACAAGTATATGGAAGTGATATCATAGGAGACTCTCTATCATGAAGATCATGGGTGCTACTTTGAAGCACAAGTGTGGAAAAAGGATAGTAACATTGTCCCTTCTCTCTTTTTTCTCTCATTTTTTCTCTCATTTTTTTATTTGGGCCTTCTTTCTTTTTTTTGGCCTCTTTTTCTTTTTTATTTATTTTTCATTTGGAGTCTCATCCCGACTTGTGGGGGAATCATAATCTCCGTCATCCTTTCCTCACTGGGACAATGCTCTAAAAATGATGATCATCGCACTTTAATTTACTTACAACTCAAGAATTACAACTCAATACTTAGAACAAAATATGACTCTATGTGAATGCCTCCGGCGGTGTACCGGGATGTGCAATGATGCATGAGTGACATGTATGAAGAATTATGAATGGTGGCTTTGCCACAAATATGATGTCAACTACATGATCATGCAAGCAATACGACAATGATGAAGCGTGCCATAATAACGGAACGGTGGAAAGTTGCATGGCAATATATTTCAGAATGGCTATGGAAATGCCTTAATAGGTAGGTATGGTGGCTGTTTTGAGGAAGGTATATGGTGGGTGTATGATACCGGCGAAAAGTGCACGGTATTAGAGAGGCTAGCAATGGTGGAAGGATGAGAGTGCGTATAATCCATGGACTCAACATTAGTCATAATGAACTCATATACTTTTTGCAAAAATCTATAAGTTATCAAAGCAAAGTATTACGCGCATGCTCCTAAGGGGATAGATTGGTAAGAAAAGACCATCGCTCGTCCCCGACCGCCACTCATAAGGAAGACAATCAATAAATAAAGCATGCTATGACTTCATCACATAACGGTTCACCATACGTGCATGCTACAGGAATCACAAACTTTAACACAAGTATTTCTCAAATTCACAACTACTCAACTAGCATGACTCTAATATCACCATCTCCATATCTGAAACAAATATCAAGTATCAAACTTCTCATAGTATTCAATGCACTTCTATAAAAGTTTTTATATTATTCCTAAAAGCAAATTTCCATGTTGTTCTAAAGGACTCTCAAAATAATATAAGTGAAGCATGAGATATCAATTATTTCTATAAAATAAAACCACCGCCGTGCTCTAAAAGGTATAAGTAAAGCACTAGAGCAAAAACTATATGGCTCAAAAGATATAAGTGAAGCATATAGAGTATTATAATAAATTTCAAATCATGTGAGTCTCTCTCAAAAGGTGTGTACAACAAGGATGATTGTGGTAAACTGAAAAGCAAAGACTCAAATCATACAAGACGCTCCAAGCAAAACACATATCATGTGGTGAATAAAAATATAGCTCCAAGTAAAGTTACCGATAAACGAAGACGAAAGAGGGGATGCCTTCCGGGGCATCCCCAAGCTTAGGCTTTTTGCTGTCCTTGAGTTTTACCTTGGGGTGCCATGGGCATCCCCAAGCTTAGGATCTTGCCACTCCTTGTTCCATAATCCATCAAATCTTTACCCAAAACTTGAAAACTTCACAACACAAAACTGAAAATAGAAAATCTCGTGAGCTCCGTTAGCGAAAGAAAACAAAACACCACTTCAAGGTACTGTAATGAACTCATTCTTTATTTATATTGGTGTTAAACCTAATGTATTCCAACTTCTCTATGGTTTATAAACTATTTTACTAGCCATAGATTCATCAAAATAAGCAAACAACACACGAAAAACAGAATCTGTCAAAAACAGAATAGTCTGTAGTAATCTGTAGCTAACGCAAACTTCTGGAACCCCAAAAATTCGAAAATAAATTTCTGGAAGTGAGGAATTTATCTATTAATCATATGAAAAATAATTAACTAAATATCACTTTCCAAATAAAAATGGCAGCAATTCTCGTGAACGCTAAAGTTTCTGTTTTTTACAGCAAGATCAAAAAGACTTTCCCTAAGTCTTCCCAACGGTTCTATTTGGCACAAACACTAATTAAACACAAAAACACACAACCAAAACAGAGGTTATCTAAATTATTTATTACTAAACAGGATAAAAAGGCAAGGAATAAAAATAAAATTGGGTTGCCTCCCAACAAGCGCTATTGTTTAACGCCCCTAGCTAGGCATAAAAGCAATGATAGATCTAGGTATTGCCATCTTTGGTGGGCAATTCTTCAATAAGACACCTATAACCCCTAGGAGTTTCTTTCTTTTTATTAATTATCAAACTCCTAGGCACAAAATCAAGAAAATCATTTGTAGCAAATGGTTCCTTAATGATAGCAAAAAGATTTGGATGAACACTTATTGATTTTAACTCCGCAGTTTCCTTACTAGAGGATTCGCCCTTATTTTTAGGAACAAAACAAGCTTGGCAATTTTGGTAGGAGGATTTGGAGTATTTTTAATGGAAGAAAAAGCAGACCCCAAGTTGGTGATAATTCCCTCAAGTTTATCGATTCTAGTAGAATCTTGATCTATTCTTTCATTAACTATGGGTTCTTTTTCCTTAAAAAATTTCAGAGTAACTCCCACCTTAGATCCATATTGGGTAATTTGGTTGTGGATATTTTTATCCAAGTTCTCAGTCAACTCTACAGTAGCAACTTTATTCTCAATAATTCCAGCCTTTGCATCACATGTTCCAAAGTTAACATAGTTCTATTAACCAAAAGAGGTGGCGAGCCAAACAAATCTATCATAGCATTATAAGAATCAAAAGTATGGCTACCCAAGAAATTCCCACCGGTAATGGTATCATGAATATATCTGTATCAAGGAGTAGCGCCTACATAAAAATTGCGGAGAAGAACGGAAGTAGATTGCTTCCTGGTAGATCTATTTTGAGCATTGCAAATTCCATACCAAACGTCTTTTAGATTTTCTCCCTCCCTTTGCTTAAAATTAAGAAATTCATTCTCGGGAGACAACAGAGAAGATATAGGACTAGCCATAACGACAATGCAAGCAAGAAAGCGATGAACGGAAAAGAGAGGGAAAATAAAACGGCAAGGGTGAAGTGGGGGAGAGGAAAACGAGAGGCAAATGGCAAATAATGTAATGCGAGGGATAAGAGTTTGTGATGCGTACTTGGTATGTCCTGACTTGTGCGTAGACTCCCCGGCAATGGCGCGAGAAGTGGCTCATTGTCGGGAGTCAAATCTTGACTTGACTTGGCGCGAATCTCCCCGGCAATGGCGCCAGAAATGGCTCATTGTCGGGAGTCAAATCTTGACTTGACTTGGCGCGAATCTCCTCGGCAACAGCGCCAGAAATCCTTCTTGCTACCTCTTGAGCACTGCGTTGGTTTTCCCTTAAAGAGGAAAGGGTGATGCAGTGAAGTAGTGTAAGTATTTCCCTCAGTTTTGAGAACCAAGGTATCAATCCAGTAGGAGATCGCGCTTGAGTCCCACGCACCTACACAAACAAATAAGAACCTCGCAACCAACGCGATAAAGGGGTTGTCAATCCCTTCACGGTCAGTTACGAGAGTGAGATCTGATAGATATGATAAGATAATATTTTTGGTATTTAAAGAGAAATAAAGATGCAAAGTAAAATAAATGGCAATAGAAATAGCTAAGTGTTGGAAGATTAATATGATGGAAGATAGACCCGGGGACCATAGGTTTCACTAGTGGCTTCTCTCAAGAGCATAAGTATTACGGTGGGTAAATGAACTACTGTCAAGCAATTGATAGAATTGAGCATAGTTATGAGAATATCTAGGTATGATCATGTATATAGGCATCACGTCCATGACAAGTAGACCGGAATGATTCTGCATCTACTACTATTACTCCACACATCGACCGCTATCCAGCATGCATCTAGAGTATTAAGTTCATAAGAACAGAGTAATGCTTTAAGTAAGATGACATGATGTAGAGGGATAAACTCATGCAATATGATATAAAACCCATCTTTTTATCCTCGATGGCAACAATACAATACGTGTCGTTTCCCTTCCGTCACTGGGATCGAGCACCGCAAGATTGAACCCAAAGCTAAGCACTTCTCCCATTGCAAGAAAGATCAATATAGTAGGCCAAACCAAACTGATAATTCAAAGAGACTTGCAAAGATAAACCAATCATACATAAAAGAATTCAGAGAAGAAGCAAATATTGTTCATAGATAATCTGGATCATAAACCCACAATTCATCGGATCTCGACAAACACACCGCAAAAGAACATTACATCGAATATATCTCCAAGAAGATCGAGGAGAACTTATTATTGAGATCCAAAGAGAGAGAAGAAGCCATCTAGCTAAAAACTATGGACTCGAAGGTCTGAAGTAAACTACTCACACATCATCGGAGCTGCCATGTAGTTGATGTAGAGGCCCTCCGTGATCAATGCCCCCTCTGGCGGAGATCCAGAAAAGGCCCCAAGATGGGATCTCTCAGTACAGAAGGTTGCGGCAGTGGAATTAGGTTTTCGTGGTGCTCCTTGATGTTTCGGGGGTATGTGGATATATATAGGAGGAAGAAGTACGTCGGTGGAGCAACGAGGGGCCCACGAGGGTGGAGGGCGCGCCTAGGGGGGTAGGCGTGCCCCCCTACCTCGTGGCCTCCTTGATTATTTCTTGACGCCCACTCCAAGTCTCCTGGATCACATTTGTTGAGAAAATCACGTTCCCGAAGGTTTCATTCCGTTTGGCCTCCGTTTGATATTCCTTTTCGGCGAAACTCTAAAATTGGCAAAAAAACAGCAATTTGGGTTGGGCCTCCGGTTAGTAGGTTAGTCCCAAAATGATATAAAAGTGTAAAATAAAGCCCATTAACATCCAAAATAGATAATATAATAGCATGGAGCAATCTAAAATTATAGATATGTTGGAGAATCAACAATGTATGATCTAAAATGATATAAAAGTGTAAAATAAAGCCCATTAACTTTAGAATCAACAATGTATGATCTGAATTTATCACAAGCAAACAGAAACGCTAAAAAATATTTTTTCGGTAGTAGCATAATTTTGTTGGGCACTGTCCAGAGTCTTACTAGCATAATGAATAACATTTAACTTATTATCAACTCTTTGTCCTAGAACAGCACCAACAACATAATCACTAGCATCACACATAATTTCAAAAGGCAAGTTCCAATCAGGTGGTTGAACAATAGGTGCAGAAATTAAGGCTTTCTTAAGTGTTTCAAAGGCTTCTACACAATCATCATCAAAACAAATGGGACATCCTTTTGTAAAAGATTCGTAAGAGGCCTAGAAATTTTAGAGAAGTCTTTCATAAATCTCTTATAAACACCAGCATGACTGAGAAAACTACAAATACCTTTAATATCTCTAGGACATGGCATTTTCTGAATTGCATCAACCTTAGCTTTATCCACCTCAATATGTCATTCAGAAATTTTATTTCCTAGGACAATACCTTCATTACCCAATTCAAGACAAGATTAGTTTGCTCGCATCTCTGCAAAACTCGATCAAGGTTGCTTAAGCAATCATCAAAAGAAGTTCCTCAAACGGAAAAATCATCCATGAAAACCTCAACTATCTTTTCACAAAAATCAGAGAATACATCAGTCATACATCTTTGAAAGGTAGCAGGTGCATTGCATAAACCAAAAGGCATATGTCTATAAACATAAGTTTCAAAAGGATAAGTAAAGGTGGTTTTCTCTTGATCAGGTTGTGAAACGGGTATTTGAGAAAAAACAGAATATCTATCGAGGAAACAAAAGTGTGTGTGCTTAGATAGTCTTTCTAACATTTGATCAATAAAAGGTAAAGGGTAATGATCTTTTCTAGTTGCTTTATTTAATTTTCTAAAATCAATTGCCATTCTATAGCCAGTAACAATTCTTTGTGGAATGAGTTCATTCTTATCATTGGAAACAACAGTAATACCTCCCTTCTTAGGGACACAATGAACAGGGCTTACCCATGTACTATCAGCTATGGGATAGATTATACCAGCTTCCAGAAGCTTTAATATTTCAGTTCTTACCACTTCTTTCATCTTAGGATTTAAACATCGTTGATGATCAACGACGAGTTTAGCATCAGATTCCATATTGATATTGTGCTGGCATAGAGTGAGACTAATGCCCTTAAGATCATCAAGAGTATATCCAATAGCAGCTCGGTGCTTCTTTAGAATTTTCAATAATCTTTCTTCTTTGTGTTCTGAAAGGTTAGCACTAATAATAACAGGATATATCTTTTTTCTCATCAAGATAAGCATATTTCAAAGTGTCTGGCAATTGTTTTAATTAAACACGGGATCACCTTTAGGTGGAGGAGGACCTCCTATAGTTTCAATAGGCAAATTGTGTTTAAGTGGAGATCATTGTTCGAAGACAATTTTATCTATCTCATTTCTTTCATGCATATGCATATCAATTTCATGGTCTAGCAAATATTGTTCTAGTGGATCAGTAGGGGGCACGACAATAGAAGAAAGACCAATTATTTCATCCTTACTAGGAAATTCTTTCATATGATGTTTTCTACTAAACTTAGAAAAATTAAACTCATGTGACTCATCACCAAAACTAACACCGACGATTTGTTTCTCGTAATCTATTTTAGCATTAACGGTGTTCAAGAAAGGTCTACCAAAGATAATGGGACAAAATTCATCTTTTGGGGAACCAAGAACTAGAAAATCAGTAGGATATTTTATTTTCCCACACAAGACTTCAACATCTCTAACAATCCCAAGTGGTGTGATGGTGTCTCTATTAGCAAGTTTAATAGTAACATCTATGTCTTCTATTTCAACAGGTGCTATATCATTCAAAATTTCTTGATATAAGGTAAAAGGAATAGCACTCATACTAGTGATACGTCTCCAACGTATCTATAATTTTTGATTGTTCCATGTTGTTTTATTATCAATCTTGGATGCTTTATAATCATTTTATATCATTTTTTGGTACTAACCTATTGACATAGTGCCAAGTGCCAGTTGCTGTTTTTTCCATGTTTTTTACATCACAGAAAATCAATATCAAATGGAGTACAAATGCCACGAAACTTCACGGAGATTTTTTATAGACCAGAAGGAAGATGTTGGGCCCTGGTTGCACCTGGGGGGAGTCCCGAGGAGGGGACAACCCACCAGGGCGCCCAGAGGCCCAGGCGCGCCCTGGTGGGTTGTGCCCACCTCGGGTGCCCCCCGAACCGCCTCTTTGCTCTATAAATACCCTAAAAAACCCAGAACCCTAGGGGAGTCGATGAAATATTCATCCAGTCATTGCAGAGTCCAGAACCAGCAGATCCAATCTAGACACCATCACGGAGGGGTTCACCACTTCCATTGGTGCCTCTCCGATGATGTGTGAGTAGTTCTTTGTAGACCTTCGGGTCCGTAGTTAGTAGCTAGTTGGCTTCATCTCTCTCTCTTGATTCTCAATACAATGGTCTCTTGGAGATCCATATGATGTAACTCTTTTGCGGTGTGTTTGCTGGGATCGATGAACTTTGAGTTTATGATCAGATCTATCCTTTTATATCCATGAAAGTATTTGAGTTTCTTTGATCTCTTTTATGTATGATCTCTTATAGCCTCGTATTTCTTCTCCAATATTTGGGTTTTGTCTGGCCAACTTCATCTATTTATCTTACAATGGGAAGAGGTGCCTGGTAGTGGGTTCGATCTTACGGTGCTTGATCCCAGTGACAAAAAGGGAACCGACACGTATGTATCATTGCTACTAAGGATAAAAAGATGGGATCTATATCTACCACCATAGATAAGCGGATCTCGTCCACATCTTGTCATCGTTCTTATTGCATTACTCCATTTTTCGATGAACTTAATACACTAGATGCATGCTAGATAGCGGTCGATGTGTGGAGTAATAGTAGTAGATGCAGGCAGGAGTCGGTCTACTAATCTTGGACGTGATGCCTATATAATGATCATTGCCTGGATATTGTCATAATTATTTGAGGTTCTATCAATTGCCCAACAGTAATTTGTTTACCCAATGTTTGCTATTTTTCTCGAGAGAAGCCACTAGTGAAAGCTACGGCCCCGGGTCTTCTTTCTCATATATTTGCCTTTGCGATCTACCTTTTTATTTGCTTTTATTTTCAGATCTACTAAACCAAAAAACCAAAAATACTTTGCCGCACTTTGTTTTATTTTCGATCTATTATTTCAATCTATCACAAATTTATCTCCCGTCCATGCACTGTTTCTGGCGCCGTTACCCGAAAGGGATTGACAACCCCTTTAACACGTAGGGTTACGAGTGGTTGTTATTTGTGCGTAGGGGCTGTTTACGTTGTGTTTCTTAGTTCTCCTACTGGTTCGATAACCTTGGTTTCATATCTGAGGGAAATACCTACCGCCGCTGTGCTGCATCATCCCTTCCTCTTTGGGGAAATACCAACGTAGCTTCAAGCGACATCAAAAGGAATTTCTGGCGCCGTTGCCGGGGAGGATCTTCAACATATACCAGGTTCCTAATCACAAATCTCATCTCCTTGCAATTTACATTATTTGCCATTTGCCTCTCATTTTCCACTACCCCACTTCACAAAAATTTACCATTTTATTCGCCTCTCTTTCTCGTTCACCGTTTTCTTGTCAGATGTCATGTTTGCTTGTGTTTCCATGTGTCTTCTATTTGCTTGCATCTTCGCTTGCTAAAAATCAATTGATATGGATCCTCATTCACTTGCTAATCTTTTCAAGAGATCCAATTATGATGAACGCATTGCTAGTGAATTGAGTTCACTAGGTTATCTTTATGAAGCTTTGCTTGAGATTCGTGAATCTGAAAATTGTGATGAAGAAACTTATGAAGTGATTCATGATAGTTCCTTGAATGAAAAGCATGATTGCAATAATTTTACTATAAATTCTATTAATGTCAATTGTGCTAATAATACGCAAAACCCCAAGCTTGGGGATGCGAATTTTGCTATGTCCACTGCTTATTGTAATGATCATGATTGGGGCGATTCTTCTTATGATCTTGAAAATTTATTTAAGCCTCACGATGAATATATTATTTGCAATATAATGAAAGTGGGTTTGTAAGAGCGTCAACTTTAGTTATAAATAATCCCACATATTTGGAGAGTGTTCAATCTTATGATTTTTTTTTGATAAAAGTGGGCTTGGAGAGGTCATGACTTTATTTGATGATAATCCCACTATTTTGGAAGAGTGTCAACTTTGCACGCATGTGGATCATGAAGAGAATATTTTATGTGATAGTTATATTGTTGAATTTTATTATGATCCTACATGTAATTATTATGAGAGAGGAAAATATGGTTGTAGAAATTTTCATATTACTAAATTACCTCTCGTTATGTTGAGATCGTCAATGTTTTATTCCTCTTCTTTGCATATGTTAGATGTTTCTTGTCTTGATAATTCATTTGCATATAAAATTCCTATGCATAGTAAGTATGTTAGACTTAAATGTGTTTGTCACATATATTATGATGCTCTTTTTATGCTTCAATTCTTGTCTTTTATGTGAGCATCGTTGAAATCTTATGCCTAGCTAGGGGCATAAAATGATAGCGCTTGTTGGGAGGCAACCCAATGAATAAAATTTATTTTTGCTCTTTGATTTCTATTCTTGAATGTTTGCACAATTATGCTACTGTTATGATTGTGTTTTTATGTTTTAATTAGTGTTTGTGCCAAGTAAAACCTTTAGGATCTTCTTGGGTGATAGTTGTTTGATCTTGCTGAAAAAACAGAAACTTTTACGCTCATGAAATTAATTTAATTTTTTTACCAGAGAGCGATAAAGTACCCATTCCAATTGTAGTAGATCAATATACAAAATTCTCAGGTCGTCCTAATTTTTCAGAGTTTTTTATGTAACATCCCAATTTTACTAAATTAGGATGTTAATAGATCATTCATATGCATATCATATTTTTATTGCATTATTTGCTTTTTCAGAATATTCAAATCATTATGCAACAAAAGGCAATTTATTTGGAGTGGAGATAACATGACTTCTCCCCTATTTAAAAAATGTTCATAATGTGCAGAATATTATTTCCAGTTCATATGATATGTTCTGGTAATTTTTGTGATCTTCAAAGTATTTTAATTGTGTGCTATTTCACTGTTTGTGTGGCCTTTTGCATCAAAATGAATTTCTGAAATTGCATTAGTATTGGGACTAGTGTTCCTGTAGTTTATAGCTATATGGCTATTTTTACTGTGTGTCTATTTATTTTTATTTAGAATTTATACTGTGTATTTTATTTTATTTATTTTGTTCTGCTGCTGTAGTTTTTGTTTAAAAAAAAGAACGCAGCGCAGCGCCGCAGCACACTGCACGGCCCAGACAGCCATGGCCCACCAAACCCCACCGCGCGCAGCCCAGCAGCCCACTCTGCCGAAACGGTACGCAGCGCCGCACCCGATCCGCCAGCTTGCCTCAGCCGCTGACCAGCGGGCCCCGCTCCCCATCTCCTTCCTCCGGTCGAACGAACACGCGCGCAGCCACACCGCTCGCACACCCGAGCGCGAGCCGGATCGATCTCGCCCCCTAGTCGACCCCGTGCTCCCCTAGGACTCCCTGGACGCATAAGGGTTTGCCCCGCACCTCGAAGCCTCTTTCCGATCCTTTCCGTCGTCCGCACACCTCTGTTGGGCGAATTGGATCTCATCGAGGAGCTTCAGCCGCCGCCGTCGTTGACCGTCCGAATCCACCGGCGTAAGGACGCCCGGCCGCTCCACTTGTCACTGTTCGAACCCACTCTCGACGCAGCACTCGTTTGACACCTCTGGTTGACCTGTAGCGCACCAGGACGACGCCAACACCGACGCCCGACTTCACCGGAGCACGCCGAAGTTCAGGAGCTCGCCACCGCCGCTCGAGGGAGCCCCGTCACCGTTGAACACCACCACCACCTCCACCACTCACCGTCGCATCCTCCTGTCACTTCCCCCTCGCCGGAGAGTCGTCGGAGGAGCGCCACCGCCGACGCCGACCGCCGCCGCCGTTTTCCTCTGTACACGGTGAGCACGCGCGCACAGGAGGTTTTCAGCCAATAGGCCCCTGCCACGTGGCAGTTCGCTACAGGAACAGCACAGGAGTTCGCTATAGGACCAGGGGATTTCTGTTTCTTTTTGTTTTTCACAGATTTTCATCCAAAATTCAACTAGCTATATCTTTTATTATATATATCCAATTTAGGTAATTCTTTTTCCTGTGCACTCACAAAAATCGGCACATTATCACAGTACCAACTTTGCGCATGTTTGCACTGTTCAAATTTGAATTCATTTGAATTTGAATCAAATCTTCCGGAGGCCATAACTTTCAAACCGTTTATCGGAATCGAGTGATTCTTTTTTGCTTTGTGACGTAGTGCAATTTAGGTGTTGTTAAGCTTCCATTATCGAGTTTTAAAATGGTTTTCTTGCTGTTGGTTTTGTTTTGGTTCTATTCGTGTTCCGGTGATTGATTTGTTGAATTGTGTGAAACATGTAGATTGTCCGAAGTGCGACGCGAGCTATTGTCAGGAGTGTGACTTTTTGAACCAGAACCAAGGCAAGTTACATGTTGATCATCCTTTACCTATTGTTTTCTATGCATGTAGTTATATCACACTATGAATATATGCATGTATAGGATTACTATATTAATTTGCTATGCTGTTGAGCTATCTTCCCGTTTTTGCAAATCGTGGTAGTTGTAGGTTGTTATGCTTTGCAGACGGGGGTGGTTCGTGTATTCATTGAGCTTACGTGAGAATTATATATATAATAATTTGAGTAGTAACTCATGATTTAATTCACCTCTGGGCGGAAGTGGTATTGCTAGGGTGGTTTCAAGAACATCATGGTTTATACCCTCTGAATGTAAGTGGACGGCCGCCCAGGCTCAAAAAGATCAGACAAACTTAGTGACTAGTAGCTTCCATGTGCGACCACTAGCTAAATGGGCTCTGGCTTAGTTGATCAGTTGTGGGACCCTTACCCGGATGTGCCAGCAGATGTAGATATAATAGATGGGATGGGCCTCCTGTTGGGACTAGGGGACTGCTTCTGAAAGACTTCGTCTCAATCTTCGGGTTGGGTCCAGTGGGTAAAGCGTACTAAACTCTACAGAGTATTAAAACTAATCATGATTAGCCGTGCCCCCGGTTATGGGCAACTTTGAGCCATTATGCCATTACAGTTGTTGGATGATCTTGACAGATGTGACACTTAATAAATTTGTTGGGCAACTTAATAAAGGGTAGGTTGGAGTTGGTTTTGCCAACTCAACCTTGTGCATTTAATTGTAGTAACAAAAGAACTAAATAATAAAATTTGACTATTAGGTACTTATTAGGATAAAATCAGCTTTCTGCAAAATAAACCCGCAAGCCTTCCATTGTTGTACTATGCATATACATGTAGGTCTGCTTTATTATTACTCCTGTGTAACTTGCCAATACATTCCAAGTATTGACCTATATGGCTGCAACATCTCATGTTGCAGGATATTCTGACGAAGAGTAAGGTACCGTTAGGGTCGCGAGTCTGCACTCAGCATCGCCAGTGGGCTATGATGGGACTCATCGTTATTTTTTTGCTACTTTCCGCTGTTTGGTTGAATAAAGCTAGCCAAGTGCTATGCAGATTGTTTTATTTTATATATTCTGGATCATACGATGTAATAAATGATGCACTTGCTATTCTGGTATTCATCTATACTGTGTGTGCTAGCGAGTTCGATCTAGGGACTAGCACGGTAAGCACAGAGACTCAAATCCTTCGAGGTTTGGTCGTTACAGATGGTATCAGAGCAGTGTGTTGACTGTAGGACGTGACCCTAGAAAATGGATTAGAAAAGCCATAGGAGTGAAAATTATTTTTTAAACTAGCTATACTTCTTGGTATTTATTAGTAAATCCCTCAAGTATCTTGACCACTTAAGTAGGAACTAGTGCTGAGACCACCATTCATGTTTGTTTTACATTGCAACGTTATCGTGTTAGCGTATCTGATTATGCCCACTTTCGTGGTATTAAGATACTAGATTGTTTGCTTGGTTGGTAGTTGTTTGTTAAATTGCTTAGTGTCGAAATTATTCGACTATATATATATATATAAAATATTACCATATTGTTTGTTGTTTGTTTGTTGGTGTTATTCGTTGTTGTGTTTTGTTGGCTTGATCATAATATGCATATGGGTAGAATATATTTATATATACATAGCTTTTGGCCCTATTATATCTATAACTCATCTATGCTTGACCACCAGATGCCGCCGAGGTGTGATACTAGACGCAATACTGCAGGAGGGGACAACAATGGCAATGGAGTACCACCATACATACAACAGGTTATTGAGGGACAAGCCTAGTTGATCCAGTTGCTTACTCAGAACCAGAACAACAACAATAACAACAACAATCCGCCGCCACCGCCACCTGTGGATATGCTTACCAGGTTCTTGAGGTTGAATCCTCAGAGGTTCTCCAGTTCCCCTGAACCTATTGTGGCTGATGGCTGGCTCCGTGCAGTCAATAGGAACCTGGAGACGGTTGGATGCACTGATGCAGAGAGGGTAAGGTTTGCCTCACATATGTTGGAGGGTCCTGCTGCAGCTTGGTGGGACAACTACTTGGTCACTTATCCCATTGCTACTATCACATGGCCTCAGTTTCAGGATGCTTTCCGTGCTACACATGTGTCTGCTTGTGCTATGAGTCTGAAAAAGAATGAGTTTCGCAGTTTGTGCCAGGGAGGTCGCACAGTTAATGCGTATGTGGAGGAATTTAATAATCTTGCATGTTATGCTCCTAATGATGTTAACACTGATGCAGCTAGGCAAGAGAAATTCTTGGAGGGCCTTAATGATGAGTTGAGCCTTCAGTTGACAGTGGCCACTTTTAGGAATTGCCAGGATTTGATTGATAAGGCTATTGTGCTGGAGGGAAAGCAACATGCCATAGAGAATCGCAAGAGGAAGTACAACAACAATAATAAGTATAATTCAGGACCACAACAGAAGCCACACACTTCATATCATGGTAATGGGGGTAATGGGCATAATCATCATGGAGGTAATGGACATAATCATCATGGAGGGAATGGCCACAACCATAATGGCCACCATCATCACAATGGGCATAAGAGTAACAATGGCAATGGTAGAGGTAATGGTAATGGTAATGGAGGGAATAATAACCAGAGCCACCAGAGTATGCCTGTGCAGAGGGATATTAGCCAGGTTCAATGCTATAAGTGTGACGCCCCCGATTCAATCGTACACTAATCATACACGCAAACGTGTACGATCAAGATCAGGGACTCACGGGAAGATATCACAACACAACTCTACAAGTAAAATTAGTCATACAAGCATCATATTACAAGCCAGGGGCCTCGAGGGCTCGAATACAAGAGCTCGATCATAGACGAGTCAGCGGAAGCAACAATATCTGAGTACAGACATAAGTTAAACAAGTTTGCCTTAAGAAGGCTAGCACAAACTGGGATACAGATCGAAAGAGGCGCAGGCCTCCTGCCTGGGATCCTCCTAACTACTCCTGGTCGTCGTCAGCGGGCATCACGTAGTAGTAGGCACCTCCGGTGTAGTAGGAGTCGTCGTCGACGGTGGCGTCTGGCTCCTGGGCTCCAACATCTGGTCGCGACAACCAGGAAGAAAGGAAAGGGGGAAAAAGGGGGAGAAAGCAACCGTGAGTACTCATCCATAGTACTCGCAAGCAAGGAGCTACACTAAATATGCATGGGCATCAAATGGAGTAAGGGTATCATATGTGGACTGAACTGCAGAATGCCAGAATAAGAGGGGGATAACTAATCCTTTCGAAGACTACGCTTCTGGCAGCCTCCGTCTTGCAACATGTAGAAGAGAGTAGACTGAAGTCCTCCAAGTAGCATCGCATAGCATAATCCTAACCGATGATCCTCCCCTCGTCGCCCTGTGAGAGAGCGATCACCGGTTGTATCTGGCACTTGGAAGGGTGTGTTTTATTAAGTATCCGGTTCTAGTTGTCATAAGGTCAAGGTACAACTCCAAGTCGTCCTGTTACCGAAGATCACAGCTATTCGAATAGATTAACTTCCCTGCAGGGGTGCACCACATACCCCAACACGCTCGATCCCATTTGGCCGGACACACTTTCCTGGGTCATGCCCGGCGTCGGAAGATCAACACGTCGCAGCCCCACCTAGGCACAACAGAGAGGTCAGCACGCCGGTCTAAACCTAAGCGCACAGGGGTCTGGGCCCATCGCCCTTAGCACACCTGCACGTTGCGAACGCGGCCGGAATCAGAACTAGCCCCCTTAATACAAGAGCAGGCTTACGTTCCAATCCGGCGCGCGCCACTCAGTCGCTGACGTCACGAAGGCTTCGGCTGATACCACGACGCCGGGATACTCAGTAGCAAGGACAGGCTATGCATCAGTATAGGATTAACGGGAAGCAGTAACATGCTACACTACTCTAATGCAAGCAGTATAGAGGAGAGTAGGCGATATCTGGTGATCAAGGGGGGGGGGCTTGCCTGGTTGCTCTGGCAAGAGAGAGGGGTCGTCAACACCGTAGTCGTACTGGGTAGCAGCGGCGTCGGTCTCGGTGTCTAGCGAGAGAAGAGGGGGAAGAAACAATAAATATAATGCAAGCATATGCATAGTGATGCATGATATGACAAGTAACGGCGTTAGAGGTGCCCTATCGCGGTATGAGGTGATACCGGTGAAGGGGGAAAACATCCGAGAAAGTATCCCCGGTGTTTCGCGTTTTCGCACAGATGAAACAGAGGGGGAAAGTTGCGTGTTCGCTATGCTAGGGATGCGTGGCGGATAAACGGGCTGCGTATTCAAATTCGTCTCATCGTTCTGAGCAACTTTCATGTACAAAGTTTTTCCATCCGAGCTACGGTTTATTTTATATAAATTTTAAAAGATTTAAGTCATTTTTAGGATTTATTTATTTAATTTAATCAACATTATCCAGAATAGTGTCTGCTGACGTCATCATGACGTCAGCATGACGTCAGCAGTTGACCAGGTCAACCTGACAGGTGGGTCCCGTTCGTCATACTCTGTTTTAATTAACTAACAGTTAATTAGGTAAATTAGTGATTAGGTTAATCTAATTATAATTAATTAACTTAATTAATTCCTTAATTAATTAATTAATTAATTAATTATTATTATTATGGGCCAAACGGGGCTGCAACCGAGCGGAGCCCCGGGGCATTTGGGCGCGAGCGCCGGCGGCCAGGGGCCGCGACGGCGACCTGAGCGGGGCTGGGACGGCGAGCGGCTGTGGCGCGAGGCGAGGCGGGGCGATGGCGCGGGCGGCGGAGGAGCAGAGCAGCGAAGCAAGGCCGAGCAGCGTGGGGCGCCGTCGAGCACGGCGGCCAGCCGCAGTAGCGGCGACGGGGATAGGCGCAGTGGGGAGGCGCGAAGGCGGGCGCGAGCGTGCAGCACGGGGTCAGGCGGAGCGCGCGGTGGGCGCGCCCGAGCACGGCGAGGTGCCCGAAGGGGGGGGGGCGGCCGTGGCGGTGAACAACGTGGCAAGGGCGGGGCTGCACGGGTCGCAACGCGGCCGCGTTCGATCTGCCAGGAGAGGAGGGGAAAGGAGGACGGCGGCTCACTGCGATTAGTAGGGTCGGGGGCAGCGGGGGTCGAGGAGGTCGTCGGGGTGGCTCCGACGACGGGCGGCGTTCCGGGCAGCAGCGGACGACGGAGGGCGGGCGCATGGCGTCGGGGGGGGGGGGCGATGCGGCAGGCGCGGCGAGGGGCGCTGCTGAGAAAGAGGGGACGGGGGCGCGAGGATGCGGGAGGGGGCCGGCGAGGCGGCGTCAGGGTTCACTCCCCTCGATCCGATCTGGATCGGGGAGGAGGAGAGCGAGTGGGGGGGGCGAGTGGGGCGACGGGGTGGGGTTAGGGTTTCGGGGGTGTGGGGTTATGGGGGAGTGGGGCCGGTCTGGGCCAGTGGGCTGGTCCTGTTGGGCCACGGCCCAGGGAGAGGGTTCTTTCACTTCTTTTTTTTAGCTTTAGGTTTTAGCTTTTCTGTTTTGTATTTTCTCTTTTGTATTTACTTTCTTTTATTTATTTTCTTTTCTGTTTTTAAATCATTTTAAATTACTTAGGCATTTTATAAAAATGGGTTTGGTGCACCATAATTACCTTTGTAATATTTGGCGTCCACCGAACATTTTTGTTTTAATATTTGAAAACTTTTATTCTTTGGTTGATTTTGAATTTGAATTTGAATCAGTTTCGAACTAACACGAGACTAGGAACAGTAATCGAGGTGACGTGGCATCATTAGCAGAGGTTCACTGTAGCTTAATTACCCGGGCGTTACAATAAG
Source organism: Triticum urartu (assembly GCF_003073215.2). Classification (NCBI taxonomy): domain Eukaryota; kingdom Viridiplantae; phylum Streptophyta; class Magnoliopsida; order Poales; family Poaceae; genus Triticum; species Triticum urartu. Next base: position 192,987,604 of record NC_053027.1, on the reverse strand, counting down.
TGTAGGCAGATGGGCCACTACTCCAATGTTTGTCCAGGAAACAAGAACGGTAATGGGGATTCAGGAGTCAGCAAGCCAAACCCCTTCCAAAAGGGTCATGTCAACCATGTTAATGTTGAGGAGGTCTATAATGAACCTGATGCAGTGATTGGTAAGTTCTTAATTAACTCAGTACCCGCGCTTGTTCTTTTTGATACTGGTGCATCGCATTCATTTATTTCGAGGGTATTTGTTGATAAACATGGATTGCCAACCAAAACACTTAGTATGCCTATTAGAATGAGTTCCCCAGGAGCTGAGATGATAGCAGGTGTTGGTTGTCATCAGTTGACTTTGTCTATTGGAAAGCATGATTTTCCTATAGATTTGATTACATTGAAGTCACAAGGTCTGGATATTATTTTGGGTATGGATTGGTTGCAGTTATATAAAGGTCATATTGATTGTGCCAGTCGATCTATCACTCTCAGTGCACCAGGAGGGAAGAGGATCAAATATGTGTGTAAGTATAAGCGTAATCAGGTGCAGGTGAACTCTCTTAAGGGGGTAGCCTGGAAGAGGTTCCAGTTGTGAGAGATTATCCGGATGTGTTTCCAGAGGAGTTGCCAGGTATGCCACCAGATAGAGATATTGAGTTTCTTATTGATTTAATACCGGGCACTGGACCTATTGCAAAGAGACCGTATAGAATGCCTCCTCAAGAGTCGGAGGAATTGAAGAAGCAGATAAGAGAATTGCAGGCACAAGGATTTATTCGCCCTAGTTCATCACGTTGGGGAGCCCCAGTTTTGTTTGTGGAGAAGAAGGATGGGACCTTGAGGATGTGTGTTGATTATCGTTCTCTAAATGAGGTAACCATTAAGAATAAGTATCCTTTGCCTATGATAAATGATCTGTTTGACCAGTTGGAAGGAGCTACTGTGTTTTCTAAGATTGACCTTCATTCTGGTTATCATCAATTAAAGATTCGTGAGCAAGATATTCCAAAGACTGCTTTTACTACGAGGTATGGGTTGTATGAATATACTGCTATGTCATTTGGATTGACTAACGCCCCTGCATACTTCATGAATATGATGAACAAGGTTTTTATGGAGTTCTTGGATAAATTTGTGGTTGTTTTCATTGATGATATATTGGTGTTCTCCAAGCATAAGCAAGAGCATGAGGTGCATTTGCGTTTGGTATTGGAGAAATTGAGGGAACATCAGTTGTATGCCAAGTTTAGCAAATGTGAGTTTTGGCTGGATGAGGTAGCATTCCTTGGACATGTTGTGTCAGGTAATGGAGTTGCAGTTGATCCATCTAAGGTTGCTGCAGTTAGAGAGTGAGAGACACCCACGACAGTTGGAGAGATTCGCAGCTTTTTGGGCCTTGTAGGTTATTACAGGAGGTTTATTGATAACTTTTCCAAAATTGCAAAGCCTATGACTGAATTATTGAAGAAGGAGAAGAAGTTTGTTTGGACTGATGAATGTGAAGCCAGCTTTCAGGAATTGAAGCAGCGTTTGGTTACAGCACCAGTCTTAACTCTGCCGGATATACATAAGGACTTCCAGGTATATTGTGATGCTTCTTGTCAAGGACTTGGTAGTGTTTTGATGCAGGAAGGTAAAGTTGTTTCTTATGCTTCACGTCAGCTTAAGAATCATGAGCATAATTATCCTACACATGATTTGGAGTTAGCCTCAGTTGTGCATGCATTGAAAACTTGGAGGCCATATCTTATTGGTAATCATTGTGATATATTTACTGATCATAAGAGCTTGAAGTATATTTTTACTCAGAAGGATTTGAACCTCAGGCAGAGGAGATGGTTGGAGCTTATTAAGGGTTATGATTTGAATGTGTAGTATCATCCTGGTAAGGCTAATGTTGTTGCCGATGCATTGAGTCGTAGGAGCCATGCTAATGCAGTCAATATTGATGATATGCCACCAGAGTTATGTGAGCAGTTCAGGAATCTCCAGTTGGAGATGGTTCCTAAGGGATATTTAGCAACACTTGAGGTAAAGCCTACTTTGCTTGACAGGATCAGAGAAGCTCAAAAGGGTGCTAAGGAGATCGCTGAGATAAAAGAGAATATGGTTAACGGTAAGGCAGAAGGTTTCCATGAGGATGAACATGGGGCCATATGGTTTGAGAAGCGTATTTGTGTACCTCAGGATGCAGATATCAGGAAGTTGATTCTTCAGGAGGCGCATGATTCACCTTATTCTATTCACCCAGGTAATACTAAGATGTATTTGGATTTGAGGGAAACATTTTGGTGGCCTAGCCTAAAGAGGGAAATTGCTGGGTATATTGCAACATGTGATGTGTGCCAAAGAGTTAAGGCGGAACATCAGAGACCAGCAGGTTTGTTACAGCCATTGCCTATACCTGATTGGAAGTGGGATGAGATTGGTATGGATTTCATTACAGGTCTACCCAGGACTCGGTCAGGTTATGATTCTATTTGGGTAGTTGTTGATCGTTTGACTAAAGTTGCTCACTTCATCCCGGTAAAGACTACTTATACCAGTGCTCAGCTAGCAAAAAATTTATATGTCTAAAATTGTTTGTATGCATGGAGTTCCAAGGAAGGTAGTGTCTGATATAGGTACTCAGTTCACATCCAAATTTTGGCGTCAGTTGCATGAATCCTTGGGCACCAGGCTGCAGTTCAGTACAGCTTTCCATCCACAGATAGATGGGCAGACAGAGAGGGTAAATCAGATTTTGGAGAATATGTTGAGAGCTTGTTCTTTGGACTATGGGTCCAGTTGGGATGATAATTTACCTTATGCAGAGTTCTCATATAATAACAGTTACCAGGCTAGTCTGAAGATGGCACCATTTGAGGTATTGTATGGTAGGAAGTGCAGGACACCGTTGATGTGGGATGAGGTTGGGGAACATCAATTCTTTGGACCAGACTTGATCAGAGATGCTGAGGAGAAGGTCAAGTTGATTCGTGACAGGCTGAAGATAGCACAGTCTAGACAGAAGAGTTATGCAGATGCAAAATGCAAGGAGGTGACATATGAGGTAGGAGACCGTGCATACCTTAGAGTTTCACCACTTTGTGGAATTAAGAGGTTTGGAATCAAGGGTAAGTTAGCACCACATTTTGTGGGGCCTTACAAGATCTTGGAGCGTAGAGGAGAGGTAGCTTATCAGCTGGAGTTGCCAGAATCCTTGTCAGGAGTTCATAATGTGTTTCATGTATCTCAGTTGAAGAAGTGCCATGCAGAGATGATGGATGTTCCATTGAGGGACACAATGCCACTTGAGGCAATTCAGTTGGAGAGTGATTTGACATATGACGAGAAGCCTGTTAAGATTCTCGAGACAGCACAGAGAGTTACTCGTACCAAGACAATCAAGTTATGCAAGGTTCAGTTGGATCATCACACAAAGGAGGAAGCTACCTGGGAACGAGAGGAAGATCTCAATCAGGATCACCCACACATATTTGCTAGCCAGCCCGAATCTCGAGGGCGAGATTCATCTTAAGGGGGGTAGGTTTGTAACATCCCAATTTTACTAAATTAGGATGTTAATAGATCATTCATATGCATATCATATTTTTATTGCATTATTTGTTTTTTCAGAATATTCAAATCATTATGCAACAAAAGGCAATTTATTTGGAGTGGAGATAACATGACTTCTCCCCTATTTTAAAAATGTTCATAATGTGCAGAATATTATTTCCAGTTCATCTGATATGTTCTGGTAATTTTTGTGATCTTCAAAGTATTTTAATTGTGTGTTATTTTACTGTTTGTGTGGCCTTTTGCATCAAAATGAATTTCCAAAATTGCATTAGTATTGGAACTAGTGTTCCTGTAGTTTATAGCTATAGGGCTATTTTTACTGTGTGTCTATGTATTTTTATTTAGAATTTATACTGTGTATTTTATTTTATTTATTTTGTTCTGCTGCTGTAGTTTTTGTTTAAAAAAAAGAACGCAACGCAGCGCCGCAGCGCACTGCACGGCCCAGACAGCCACGGCCCACCAAATCCCACCGCGCGCAGCCCAGCACCCCACTCCGCCGAAGCGGTACGCAGCGCCGCACCTGATCCGCCAGCTTGCCTCAGCCGCTGACCAGCGGGCCCCGCTCCCCATCCCCTTCCTCCGGTCGGACGAACACGCGCGCAGCCACACCGCTCGCACACCCGAGCGCGAGCCGGATCGATCTTGCCCCCTAGTCGACCTCGTGCTCCCCTAGGACTCCCTGGACGCGTAAGGGTTTGCCCCGCACCCCCGAAGCCTCTTTCCGATCCTTTCCGTCGTCCGCACGCCTCTGTTGGGAGAATTGGATCTCATCGAGGAGCTTCAGCCACCGCCGTCGTTGACTGTCCTAATCCACCGCCATAAGGACGCCCAGCCGCTCCACTTGTCACCGTTCGGACCCCCTCTCGACGCCGCACTCGTTTGACACCTCGGGTTAACCTGTAGCGCACCAGGGCGACGCCGCCACCGATGCCCGACTTCGCTGGAGCACGCCGGAGTTCAGGAGCTCGCCACCGCCGCTCGAGGGAGCCCCGTCGCCGTGGAACAACACCACCACCTCCACCACTCACCACCGCATCTTCCTATCACTTCCCCCTCGCCGGAGAGTCACCGGAGGAGCGCCACCACCGACGCTGCCCGCTGCCGCCGTTTTCCTCTGTACAGGGTGAGCACGCGCGCACAGGAGGTTTTCAGCCAATAGGCCCCTGCCCTGTGGTTGTTCGCTACAGGAACAGCACAGGAGTTCGCTACAGGACCAGGGGATTTCTGTTTCCTTTTGTTTTTCACACATTTTCATCCAAAATTCAACTAGCTATACCTTTTATTATATATATCCGATTTAGGTAATTCTTTTTCCTGTGCACTCACAAAAATCGGTACATTATCACAGTACCAACTTTGAGCATGTTTGCACTATTCAAATTTGAATTCGTTTAAATTTGAATCAAATCTTCCGGAGGCCATAACTTTCAAACCGTTTATCGGAATCGAGTGATTCTTTTTGCTTTGTGACCGTAGTGCAATTTAGGCGCTGTTAAGCCTTTGTTGTTGAGTTTTAAAAATGGTTTTCTTGCTATTGGTTTTGTTTTGGTTCTATTCGTGTTCTGGTGATTGATTTGTTGAATTGTGTGAAACATGTAGATTGTCCGGAGTGCGACGCGAGCTATTGTCAGGAGTGTGACTTTTTGAACCAGAACCAAGGCAAGTTACATGTTGATCATCCTTTACCTATTGTTTTCTATGCATGTAGTTATATCACACTATGAATATATGCATGTATAGGATTACTATATTAATTTGCTATGCTGTTGAGCTATCTTCCCATTTTTGCAAATCGTGGTAGTTGTAGGTTGCTATGCTTTGTAGACGGGGGTGGTTCGTGTATTCATTGAGCTTACGTGAGGATTATATATATAATAATTTGAGTAGTAACTCATGATTTAATTCACCTCTGGGCGGAAGTGGTATTGCTAGGGTGGTTTCAAGAACATCATGGTTTATACCCTCTGAATGTAAGTGGACGGCCGCCCAGGCTCAAAAAGATCAGACAGACTTAGTGACTAGTAGCTTCCATGTGCGACCACTAGCTAAATGGGCTCTGGCTTAGTTGATCAGTTGTGGGACCCTTACCCGGATGTGCCAGCAGATGTAGATATAATAGATGGGATGGGCCTCCAGTCCCCCACTAGGGGACTGCTTCTGAAAGACTTCGTCTCAATCTTCTGGTTGGGTCCAGTGGGTAAAGCGTACTAAACTCTGCAGAGTATTAAAACTAATCATGATTAGCCGTGCCCCCGGTTATGGGCAACTTTGAGCCATTATGCCATTACAGTTGTTGGATGATCTTGACAGATGTGACACTCAATAAATTTGTTGGGCAACTTAATAAAGGGTAGGTTGGAGTTGATTTTGCCAACTCAACCTTGTGCATTTAATTGTAGTAATAAAAGAACTAAATAATAAAATTTGACTATTAGGTAGTTATTAGGATAAAATCAGCTTTCGGCAAAATAAACCCCCAAGCCTTCCTTTGTTGTACTATGCATATACATGTAGGTCTGCTTTATTATTACTCCTGTGTAACTCGCCAATACATTCCAAGTATTGACCTATATGGCTGCAACGTCTCATGTTGCAGGATATTCCGACGAAGAGTAAGGTACCATTAGGGTCGCGAGTCTGCACTCAGCATCGCCAGTGGGCTATGATGGGACTCATCGTTATTTTTTGCTACTTTCCGTTGTTTGGTTGAATAAAGCTAGCCAAGTGCTATGCAAATTGTTTTATTTTATATATTCTGGATCATACACTGTAATAAATGATGCACTTGCTATTCTGGTATTCATCTATACTGTCTGTGCTAGCGAGTTCGATCCAGGGACTAGCACGGTAAGCACAGAGACTCAAATCCTTCGAGGTTTGGTTGTTACATTTGAGTTATAGAAGTATTCTAAATAGTCAGATTGCTATAGACTCTTCTGTTTTGACAGATTCTGTTTTCTTTGTGTTGTGTGCTTATTTTGATGGCTCTATGGTTTTCTTTGATGAGTTTTTGCCATAGAAAAGTTCGAATACAGTAGATATAATACAAAAACAAAATATGAATTGGTTTGATACAACAATTATAATAGTGATTTATTATTCTTATACTAACAGATCTCACGAAGGCTTTGTTGAGTTTTGTGTGATTGAAGTTTTCAAGTTTTGGGTTATCTTACGATGGATGAAGGATGTAAGAGCCTAAGCTTGGGGATGCCCCAGCATCCCAAGCTATTATCCAAGAATGAGCAACCAACTAAGCTTGGGGGTGCCCCCGAGTGGCATCCCCGCTTTCTTCCAACAACTATTGGTATTTTACTCGAGACTATATTTTTATTCGTCACATGATATGTGTTTTGCTTGGAGCGTCTTGTATGATATGTGTCTTTGCTTGTTTTATTTTGTTAAGTCATCAATCCTTGCTGCACACACCTATTTGAGAGAGCCAAAATTATATCTTGACTTGTTAGAATTGCTCTCTATGCTTCACTTAAATTTTTTATGAGCAATGGACTTGCTCTAGTGCTTCACTTATATCTTTCTGAGCACTGTGTGTGAGGGAGTCCTGGATTAGGGGGTCTTTGGACAGCCGGATTATATCCTTTGGCCGGACTGTTGGACTATGAAGATACAAGATTGAAGACTTCGTCTCATGTCCGGATGGGACTCTACTTGGCGTGGAAGGCGAGCTAGGCAATACGGATATGGATATCTCCCCCTTTGTAACCGACCTTGTGTAACCCTAACCCTCTCCGGTGTTTATATAAATCGGAGGGTTTTAGTCCGTAGGACACAACAACAATAACATACAATCATACCATAGGCTAGCTTCTAGGGTTTAGCCTCTCTGATCTCGTGGTAGATCTACTCTTGTACTACCCATATCATCAATATTAATCAAGCAAGACGTAGGGTTTTACCTCCATCAAGAGGGCCCGAACCTGGGTAAAACTTCGTGTCCCCTGCCTCCTATTACCATCCGCCTAGACACACAGTTCGGGACCCCCTACCCGAGATCCGCCGGTTTTGACACCGACATTGGTGCTTTCATTGAGAGTTCCTCTGTGTCGTCGCCGTTAGGCTTGATGGATCCTTCTATCATCGTTAGCGATGCAGTCCAGGGTGAGACTTTTCTCCCCGGACAGATTTTTGTATTCGGCGGCTTTGCACAGCGGGCCAATTCGCTTGGCCATCTGGAGCAGATTGAAAGCTACGCCCCTGGCCACCAGGTCAGGTTTGGAAGCTTAAACTACACGGCCGACGTCCGCGGAGAGTTGATCTTCGACGGATTCGAGCCTCTGCCTTGCGCGTCACGCAGTCACGATGAGTACGATTTAGCTCTACCATCAGACAGTGTTCAGGAGATCGCACCGGTAGCCGCTCCGACCCTCAATTCGGAGCCACTTATGCCGTCCATGGACGGGTGGATGGACCCCGCCACGGAGGCCTTACCCTCAGTGGCGATTGAGCCAAACATCGACCTTACCTTGCACGAGAGCCGTATTCTTAAACTGCTAGATCTTTCTCCGGCCACGGACTCCGTACCGCCTACGCCCGTTCCTATCGAATCCGATTGGGCACTGATCATGGAGTTTACCTCCGTGGATATCTTTCAGCACTCGCCCTTCAGCGACATTGTCGGTGTCAAAACCGGCGGATCTCGGGTAGGGGGTCCCGAACTGTGCGTCTAGGCTGGATGGTAACAGGAGGCAAGGGACACGAAGTTTTACCCAGGTTCGGGCCTTCTTGATGGAGGTAAAACCCTACGTCCTGCTTGATTAATATTGATGATATGGGTAGTACAAGAGTAGATCTACCACGAGATCGGAGAGGCTAAACCCTAGAAGCTAGCCTATGGTATGATTGTTGTTCTGTATGTTGTCCTACGAACTAAAACCCTCCGGTTTATATAGACACCAGAGAGGGTTAGGGTTACACAAAGTCGGTTACAATGGTAGGAGACCTATATATCCGTATCGCCAAGCTTGCCTTCCACGCCAAGGAAAGTCCCTTCCGGACACGGGACGAAGTCTTCAATCTTGTATCTTCATAGTCCAGGAGTCCAGCTGAAGGTATAGTCCGGCCATCCGGACACCCCCTAATCCAGGACTCCCTCAGTAGCCCCTGAACCAGGCTTCAATGACGACGAGTCCGGCGCGCAGATTGTCTTTGGCATTGCAAGGCGAGTTCCTCCTCCAAGTACTTCATAGAAGATTTTGAACACAAAGATAGTGTCCGGCTCTGCAAAATAAGTTTCCACATATTGCCATAGAGAGAATAATATTTACACAAATCTAATCTGCTGACGTATTCCGTAGTGTGACATCGCACCACGGCCAAGCATTTATTCGAATCATTTTATTGTCCCACCTCAGCGTGTCATGCGAGGCGGTTTCCTTGGCACGTCTCGTCGAAGCAGAGATCGTGTCCCCTTATTCTGGGATTCTCATCAATACAGGCGTGGGTAACCCAACTGTGCCATTGATTACGGCGCTTGGAGATAAGCGAGTTTTACCAGGCTAGTGGGGACACGTAGTTGCGTCCACCCATATAAGGGGATAAGGATCCACATTTTCACCTACGCCTTCTTCCTCCTTTGCCTATCCATTTTCGCGCACTCGAGCTCCAGCGCCCAAGTCCGCACTCCCCACCTCAACCTTTTCCAGCCATGTCCGAAGCGGGAGGCAAGTGGATGGTCTCCTCCATCATGGAGGGACACATCAAAAAACTGAGGAAGGCCGGATACTTGTCTAACGACATCGCGTACCGGCTTCCTGAAGAGGGGCATCTTCTCCCCACCCCAAGGCCCCATGAGAGGGTAGTGTTCCTTCCCCACTTCCTCCGCGGACTTGCTCATCCGCCGGATCCTCCCGTGTCAACAAAGGGCCTTCAATCTGTGGGAGTTCAACCTGGAGCAGCACCGAACTCTGAGCAGGCTCTTTGACACGACGTACGAAGATGCCTGGAAGGCGCTTTTCAAGGGCGCCGAGGCTCCCGCATTCGCTACCGAGGATCGCGGATTCAGCGCGCAGCGTCACGCTAGCGCGGTAAGTTGTTTTTACCTTTTACAGGGTATTAGTTTTTCATAGTTTAACTCTATGCGGGATCTAAGCTCCCTTACCTTTGACAGGATTGGCAGGCGAAGTCCGGACAGATTGACTGTCCGGCTCCTTTGCCCGAAGACCCAGCCGATGCCCGCTTGGCGAAGCTGCTTGTTCCGGCACCCTATGTGGTGCCGGAGAAGAAGGCCACGAAGAAGGCCACGGGGACTCAAAAAAGTGCCCGGCGCCAGGAGGTGTCAGGTTCATCATCCGACGGCTCCAAGGCGCATTCCTCCCGTGAAGACGAGGAGGAGGAAGAAGAGACCTCTCCCCCTCCAGCAGGAGGAGAGAAGAAAAGGAAGGCCGCCCTCACTGGGGAGGCCGAAGGGTCCAAGAAGGCGAAAACCCTTCCTCCGGACTATTCCACCGACGCCGACGACGGCGGAGAGGAGTGGCCGCTCAGGGCCAAGCCCCTGGCAAAATCGTAAGTATCCGGATACCAGAGTAATTCATAGTATTCCTTTATTGCACAGCTTTCCCTTATGTCGAATATGATTATGCAGCCCACCCAAAGACCGTCTCGGCGCGTCGTCGAGCGGTTCACTGGACTCGTCGGATGTGAATTCGCTTCCGACGGATACCTCCCCCCGCCCTACGGATGACACCGAAGTGTTGTCCCAACAGGTTCCAAGCCAGAAGGAGGTGGTCCTGGAGGCGCCGCAAGGCGACCTCCCGGACTCCAGGAGTAAAGGGGATAAAACCCCCCAGGGCTCCAAGTCCGGCTCTAGGCCAGACACCGCTCCGGAACCTTCAAAGGTTCCAGAGTCCGGCGGGCGACCTCCTTCCAAGAGGAGCAAGCCCACCGTGCCAGTGACCCCCTACCAAACGGAGGCGCCGGACAATCTGTTGGAGGTGCTCAAAGGCGCCTCCATCAACGAGGAGCACTGCACCATTATGAGTGCGGTGGTCTAGAAGGTTCAGTCCGCCAAGAGTGGACTGACTGAAGCTTGTGCTAGCCTTTTAACAGGCTTTGAGGTAAAGAATGTGTAAATAATATTACCGCATAGACAGTAGCCCCTGATGCTCTGTTTGGCGTTCGGGAAGAAAAGCCGAATAGAGGATCAAATAAAATTCATAGGAGTCTAACAAAAAGGAGTCAATATGTGTATGCAGGCTTCTCTGCTAGCGTCCGCCGCACTGACTGCGGAAGTGGACACTCTAAAGCAGAACCTTGAGCAGTCCGAGCAAGAGCTCGGGCGTGCCAAGAAGCAGCTCGAGGACAAGGAAGGTAAGAAATACCTTGTTTAAATATATATGAAAAAGGTGCAATTGCAAAAAATGACAGAATTATCGTGGCTATTGTAGGGGCCACTTCTGAGGTGGCGACCCTTAAGCAAGCGCTGCACGAGGCCGAGAAGAGGGCGGCCACGGAGCGCACCGAGCGGGAGAAGTATGAGGCCCAGGTTGGCAAGGTGCGGCAAGAGCTCCATGCTCTCATGAAAAAACATGAGAGTTTGGAGCTTGACTCAAAGACGTGAGCGTCCGAGCTCGCGGTGGCTATTAAAAATGCCAAGTCTGCCAAGGCCGAATCCCAGAAGACCCTCCAGGAGTTGGATGCGGTGAAAAAGATAGCAGCGGGTAAGGCATTCTTTATGCAAAGCAAACACATAAACGTGAGTTACTTGTTACTTACCCGAATCCGGAGCTCTCCAGGAGTGTTCGCAGATCTTCCCCGTAGCGTGTCCGATGCCGCCGCATTCTATCGAGCCGAGGAGGGCAGCTCGACAGAGAAGGTGTTCTGGTCTCAGTATGCTGAGGCCGGACACCCCGTGCCCCTGAGCGACCAACTGAAGCAACTGGTCGAGCTCCACAAGGTGGCCGAACAGGCCATGAAGGGCCTCATAGTTCGACTGTGGCCTGGAGAGGCTCTGCCTGGGAGCTATTTCAGGCTGGTGCGGCGGCTGGTGGGGGCCTGTCCCAGGCTCGAAGTCATCAAGCGCTCCGTCCGCATTGAAGGTGCCCGTAGGGCCCTTGCCTGTGCTAAGGTGCACTGGGGCAAGCTGGATGCTGAGAAGCTTGTGAAGGACGTGCCACCGCTGGGGAAAGAGCATCGCAAGACCGAGAATTATTATAAGGATGTTCTGAAGGGTGCCTGCCTTATGGCGGATGAATGTTCCAGGGATGTAATTTTTGAGTAAAACTCGCTCGTTTTGTCCTGTGCGCTGAAAACTTGTTCATATGCGCTAAGCAATGCTGGTGGAATTTAAAATATTACCTTCTATGCGGCTTTTTATCAATTCTGAGATATGGCGAGTCGTCAGCTTCTGCCCCCGTGCCTCTAGTGCTGGGGTGTTCGGGGATAAACCTGAGCGCTCTTTTTCCCATGTTTGGGTCCTTCGAGGGAGGCGCTCAGCACAACGAACAAGGCAACCGGACTATAATGCGTGAACACTCTCACTTAGCCATAGAATTCTATAATTTTAAATTTCAGCAAAGCCCCTGGTATTCAGAAGACCGAGTTCGGGGCGCTATCCACGCCTTGGCCGGACAAAGCCGACTCCTCGCTCTAAGCGGCATAAGTCTTTAGGGACTCGAAAAACCTCTCGAACAGCGACCAGCTCTCGCTTCATCATGATAGTCAGTTTTAGCTTTCTCTACTGAGGTGCTCGACCCAGCTCAACTGGGGCACAATCGCAGTAGTTCTCCTAGTGCTACCTTAGCCGACATAGCAGAACGAAGGCACCAAAACATAGGAGCCGGGCAAACCCAACTATTGACCCAAGACATGATTCGGAGCCGATGCATATAATGCTATAAGTTCGGGGTGCCGCACTTGTTAAAGTGTTCGGACTTCTCACACTATATTGAGGGGTACTAAAGCCCCTGGCGTATTTTGGCCGTACCAGAGTGTACGGGTGCAACATGTCGTTAAGGAACATATATTTGTAAAAAAAAGAGTAATGCAAAAATAGACAAAAGCTATGCATTGTTTATTAAAAAGGGTTGCGATCAAAGCAGAACGATACAAATAATGGGATAAGCAAAAGGTTGGACTATTTAACATATCCGTTTCAGGGGCAGGCTGTGGAATGGATGCGAAACAGGTATACTGCTCGTGATAGAGACCACATGGGAGTTCCGTAATGTGGCATGGCTTGTCTGCTTCCCTGGTTCTTGCATCCTTTGTGCGGCAATTGAATTGCCGAACAGGCCTTCCGAAGAATGGAGTCCTGAAAGTAAGAGAAAATTAAAAAATCGGCAGCCCCTGGTGCGGTTTAAGCCGTGTTTCGGGCGTGCCGTGATGGTGCCCCTCCCCCTGTACCCATGGTATTTCTAGAGCGTAGTTATGTACGCGAAGTATTGGCGTCGCATTCTTGCGAGGGCTGGGGTTGGGGCCGCATTGCTACGCCTGCTCGGAACGTTCCAGGCGGTCTTGTTGTAGGTTACTCCGAGCGCGCTTGACGGTGTCCGGACGTTTAATGGCCGGACTGGAGAACTGCCTGGAGAGGCTGCTTTGTACTTCCGCTGCAAGGGCCGCCGTGTGCTCCTCCGTTCGGAGGGAGCGTTCAGTGTTTCCATTGACCATAATTACTCCTCGAGGGCATGGCATCTTGCGCTTAAGGTATGCATAGTGAGGTACCACGTTGAACTTGGCGAATGCGGTTCGCCCGAGCAGTGCGTGATAGCCACTGCGGAATGCGACTATGTTGAAGATTAACTCCTCGCTTCGGAAATTATCTGGAGATCCGAAGACCACTTCAAGTGTGACTGAGCCTGTATAGTTGGCCTCCACACCTAGTATTACGCCTTTAAAGGTCGTTTTGGTGGGCTTAATCCTCGAGGGATCTATGCCCATTTTCCATACTGTATCCTGGTAAAGCAGGTTCAGGCTGCCGCCGCCGTCCATAAGGACTCTGGTGAGATGAAATCCGTCAATAATTGTGTCTAGAACCAATGCGACGAATCCACCATGACGGGTGCTAGTGGGATGGTCCCTTCGATCAAAGGTGATCGGGCAGGAGGACCATGGGTTGAACTTTGGGGCGACTGGCTCTACCGCGTATACGTCCCTTAACGCGCGCTTCCGCTCCCTCTTGTTGATGTGGGTTGCGTATATCGTGTTCACCATCCGCACTTGTGGGGGAAAACCCTTCTGTCCACTGTTGTTCGGCGGCCGGGGCTCTTCATCATCATCGCTATGCAGCCCCTTGTCGGTATTTTCGGCATTTAACTTGCCTGCCTGCTTGAACACCCAACAATCCCTGTTGGTGTGCTTGGCCGGCTTTTCGGGGGTGCCATGTATCTGGCACAAGCGGTCGAGTATTCGGTCCAAACTGGACGGGCCCCTAGGATTTCTTTTGAATGGCTTTTTCCACTGACCGGATTTATAGCCTCTGAATCCGGCATTAACTGTCGTATCCTCAGCATTGTCGCCGTTAATGCGGCGCTTCTGCTTGTTGCGACGCGACCTGCCACTACTATCCCTAGTATCCGAATTACCAGGGTTCTTGGTCATATTGTTGCTACGAGCAAGCCAGTTGTCTTCTCCCGCGCAAAAGCGGGTCATGAGTGTCGTGAGTGCTACCATAGATTTCGGCTTTTCCTGTCCAAGGTGCCGGGCAAGCCACTCGTCACGGATATTGTGCTTGAAGGCTGCTAGGGCCTCTGTGTCCGGACAGTCTACTATTTGATTTTTCTTTGTTAGGAACCGTGTCCAGAATTGCCTGGCCGATTCCTCTAGCTGCTGAATTACGTGGCTTAGGTCATCGGTGTCTGGTGGTCGCACATAAGTGCCCTGGAAATTGTCGAGGAATGCGGCTTCCAGGTCCTCCCAACAACTGATTAATCCTGCTGGCAAGCTGTTAAGCCAATGCCGAGCTGGTCCTTTAAGCTTGAGTGGGAGGTATTTGATGGCATGGAGATCATCGCCGCGGGCCATGTGGATATGAAGGAGAGAATCCTCGATCCATACCACAGGATCTGTTGTGCCATCATATGATTCGATGTTTACGGGTTTGAAACCCTCGGGGATTTGATGATCCATTACTTCGTCTGTGAAGCATAGTGGGTGTGCGGCGCCTCTGTACTGGGCAATATCACGACGTAGCTCCAATGATCTTTGTCTACTGTGTTCGGCCCTACCGGATTTGTGTCCGGCGTGACGGTTACCGTCTCGAGTCGTGGGGCGCCCACGCGATCCGTAGATCGATCTTGTTTTCCTTGCCTTGTCCTCCAACATATCTCGCAGGTCAGGCGCATTTTCCCGTGCCTTGGTACGGGGTGCGGCTTGAGTGGAGGGCCGAGAGGCCTCTCTGTCGTGGCCACGAGGTGGCCGGTCGGCCATGTCAAGTGCTGGTGATGTAGGTTTAAGTGCTTCCTCCTCTAATCGGGGTAGCAACCTGCGCTTTGGGTAGCTCTTGGAAGGGCGTTCGAGTTTATGCTCTTCGGCCGCAAGGACTTCAGTCCATCTGTTGACTAGCAAATCTTGATCAGCTCTAAGGTATTGCTGTTTTTTCTTGAGGCTTCTTGTCGTGGCCAAAAGCCTGCGTTGAAAACGCTCTTGCTCGACGGGATCCTCTGACACGATGAATTCGTCGTCGTCGAGGCTTGCCTCGTCTTCGGAGGGAGGCATATAATTATCGTCCTCGACCTCTCTGTCCGCCGCTCTCTCATGAGGGCTGGCTTCTCCATCCTCCTATGCTGAATCTTGCTGGAGGGTGTTTTCTTCGGCACTCTGCGGAGTATTATTATCTCCCGTGCTGGAATCACCGTATTTGCTTTGGCGATATTTTGAGCGGCGCCACTGACGCTGGTGCTTAGGCTGTTTCTTGGAGGGGTCATCCTCCGCTGTTCCACCGCCATCTCCTTCTTTTGGGGTGTCCACCATGTATACGTAATATGACGAGGTGGCTTTCCAGGGCCCAATAGGCGCTGGTTCTTCATCGTCTCCTGCATCGGCGTCCATACCGTCGATGTCTTCGGAGTCGAAGTCGAGCATGTCGGTTAAATCGTCGATAGTGGCTACAAAGTGGGTGGTGGGTGGGCTTTGAATTTCTTCATCGTCCGTATCCCAACCTTGCTGACCATAGTCCGGCCAGGGCTCTCCTGATAAAGAGAGAGACTTTAGTGTCTTCAAAATATCGCCGAAAGGTGAGTGCTGAAAGATGTCCGCGGCAGTAAACTCCATGATCGGCGCCCAATCGGATTCGATCGACAGGGGTGCGGAGGGTTCGGAGTCCGAAGAGGAGTCCGGCTCCTTGGAGTCATGAGTCTCGCAGAGTGCGGGGCTGGTGTTCGGCTCGATTGTTGTTGGGATCGCAGCCCCCGAGGCAGCGTCCAACCACCCATCCTCGATCGGCGCAGTTGGCTCCGAATTAAGGGTCGAAGGCGGTGCGGGTGTGGCCTCCAGGGCACTGTTCGGCGGCAAAGCTAGATCATGCTCGTCGTGACAGTGCGGCACGCTCGGCAGTGGATCGAATCCGTCGAAGATCAAGTCCCCGCGGATGTCAGCCGTGTAGTTTAAACTTCCAAATCTAACCTGACGGCCAGGGGCATAGCTTTCGATCTGCTCCAGATGGCCAAGTGAATTGGCCCGCAGTGCGAAGCCGCCGAAGACGAAGATCTGTCCGGGGAGGAAGGTCTCACCCTGGACTGCATCGCTATTGACGATCGTAGGAGCCATCAAGCCTAACAGCGACGACACAGAGGAACTCTCAATGGAAGCACCAATGTCGGTGTCAAAACCGGCGGATCTCGGGTAGGGGGTCCCGAACTGTGCGTCTAGGCTGGATGGTAACAGGAGGCAAGGGACACGAAGTTTTACCCAGGTTCGGGCCCTCTTGATGGAGGTAAAACCCTACGTCCTGCTTGATTAATATTGATGATATGGGTAGTACAAGAGTAGATCTACCATGAGATCGGAGAGGCTAAACCCTAGAAGCTAGCCTATGGTATGATTGTTGTTCTGTATGTTGTCCTACGGACTAAAACCCTCCAGTTTATATAGACACCGGAGAGGGTTAGGGTTACACAAAGTCGGTTACAATGGTAGGAGATCTATATATCCGTATCGCCAAGCTTGCCTTCCACGCCAAGGAAAGTCCCTTCCGGACACGGGACGAAGTCTTCAATCTTGTATCTTCATAGTCCAGGAGTCCGGCTGAAGGTATAGTCCGGCCAGCCGGACACCCCCTAATCCAGGACTCCCTCAGACATACTTAACTCATTAAGGTCTCTCTCCTTGTCAGGAGGATCTTGGCCGGACTAGGATGCGGACGACGAAGAAACTCGCGACCCACCCACCACCCACTTAGTAGCCACTGTCGATGACTTAACCGACATGCTCAACTTCGACTCTGAAGACATCGACGGTATGGACGACGATGCGGGAGACGAAGAGGAACCACTGCCCACAGGGCACTGGACAGCTACCTCATCATACGATATATACATGGTGGATACACCCAAATAAGGCAATGTCGACGAGATAGCAGAGGATAACCCCTCCAAGAAGCAACCCAAACGCCGACGTCAGCGGCGCTGCTCTAAGTCCCGCCAAAGCAAAAGTGGTGATACCGGCACAGGAGATAATAACACTCCGGATAGTGCCGAAGATAACAATAGTCCCCTCCAGCAAGATTTAGAGCAGGAGGATGGAGGAGCCAGCCCTCCTGAGAGAACGGCAGACGGAGAAGCGGATGATGGTAATTACATGCCCCCCTCCGAAGACGAGGCAAGCCTCGGCGATGACGAATTCACCGTGCCAGAGGATCCCGTCGAACAAGAGCGCTTCAAGCGCCGGCTTATGGCCACGGCAAATAGCCTTAAGAAAAAGCAGCAGCAGCTTCAAGCTGATCAACATCTGCTAGCTGACAGATGGACTGAAGTCCTCGCGGCCGAGGAATAAAAACTCGAGCACCCCTCCAAGAGTTACCCAAAATGCAGGTTGCTACCTCGACTGGAGGAAGAAGCGTATGACGCGGCTGATCGGCCACCTCGTGGCCATGATAGAGAGGCATTCCAGCCAAAAACTCAACCCGCACCCTGACGCCATTCAAATAAAAAAGCATGGGGAAATACACCAGACCTGCAAGACGTATTGGAGGACAAAGCAAAACATGCAAGATCGATCTACGGATCATGGGGGCGCGCCACTATGCGAGACGATAAACGTCACGCCGGATACAGTAAAAGTAAATCCGGCCAGGCCGAACACAGCGAGCAAGACCCATTCGAGCTGCATTGCGATATAGCCCAATACAGAGGCGCCGCACACCCCCTATGCTTCATAGACGAAGTGATGGATCATCAAATCCCAGAGGGTTTCAAACCCGTAAATATTGAATCATACGACGGCACAACAGATGCTGCGGTTTGGATTGAGGATTTCCTCCTCCACATCCACATTGCCCCCGGCGATGACTTACACGCCATCAAATACCTCCCACTAAAGCTCAAAGGACCAGCGTGGCATTGGCTTAACAGCTTGCCAGCAGAGTCCATTAGCTGTTGGGAAGATCTAGAAGCCGCATTCCTCGACAACTTTCAGGGCACTTATGTGCGACCACCAGACGCCGATGACTTGAGCCACATAATTCAGCAGCCAGAAGAGTCGGCCAGGCAATTCTGGACACGGTTCCTAACAAAGAAAAATCAAATCGTCGACTGTCCGGATGCAGAGGCCCTAGCAGCCTTCAAGCATAACATCTGCGACGAGTGGCTTGCCCAGCACCTTGGACAGGAAAAGCTGAAATCTATGGCAGCCCTCACGACACTCATGACCTGCTTCCGTGCGGGAGAAGACAGCTGGCTCGCTCGCAGTAACAAGGACGGCAATAGCAGGTCACATCGCAACAAACATAAGCGCCGCATTAATAGTGACAATACTGAGGATACGGCAGTCAATGCCAGATTCAAAGGCTCTAAGCCCGGTCAGCGGAAAAAGCCATTCAAAAGAAGCACTCCGGGCCCATCCAGTTTGGGCCGCATACTCGATCGCTCGTGTCAAATACACGGTACCCCTGAAAAGCCAGCCAACCACACCAACAGGGAATGTTGGGTGTTCAAGCAGGCCGGCAAGTTAATTGCCGAGGATAAAGATAAAGGGTCACACAGCAATGACGAAGAGGAGCCCCGGCAGCCAAACACCGGAGGACAGAAGAGGTTCCCCCCACAAGTGCGGATGGTGAACGTGATATACGCAACCCACATCCCCAAGAGGGAACGGAAGCGTGCGCTCAGGGACATATATGCGTTGGAGCCAGTCGCCCCAAAGTTCAACCTATGGTCCTCCTGCCCGATCACCTTTGATCGTAGGGACCACCCCACTAGTATCTGTCACGGCGGATTCGCCGCACTGGTCTTAGACCCAATCATTGACGGATTTCACCTCACCCCAGTCCTTATGGACGGCGGCAGCAACCTGAACCTACTTTACCCGGACATAGTGCGCAAAATGGGTATAGACCCCTCAAGGATCAAACCCACAAAACGACCTTTAAAGGCGTCATTCCAGGTGTAGAGGCCCATTGCACACACTCAATTACACTGGAAGTGGTCTTCGGATCCCCGGATAACTTCCGAAGCAAAGAATTAATCTTCGATATAGTCCTGTTCCGCAGTGCCTATCATGCACTGCTCGGGCGAACCGCATTCGCAAGATTCAATGCGGTACCGCATTATGCATACCTCAAGCTCAAGATGCCAGGACCCCGGGGGGTCATCACAGTCAATGGAAACACAGAGTGCTCTCTCCGTACGGAGGAGCACACTGCGGCCCTCGCAGCAGAAGCACAGAGCAGCCTCTCAAGGCAATCCACCAGTTCGGCGTTTCAAGACCCGGGCACCTTCAAGCACGCTCAGAGTAATCGGCAACTAGACCGCCTGGCATGATCTGAGCTCGTGTAGCAATGCGGCCCCCACCCCAGTCCTAGCCAAGTGGCAAAATCCGTGCCACGCGTACATAATTACGCATTAAAAATACCATGGGCACAGGTGGGGAGGGGGGCACAACTACGGCATGCCCCCAAAGGCGGCCTAAACCGCACTAGGGGCTTCCCGCTCTGTTATTTTTCTCTTTCAAGACTTTAATCTCTGGAAACCCTGTCCGGCAGCATGATTGCCGAACACATGATGCAGCAACCAAGGAGGCAAAAAGCTACGTCACACCACAGAACTACCAGGTGGATTACGATAACGAGTGAAATATTTGCTTTAATACTATTCCTCAGCTTGCCCTTGGAAGGGACATAGTCCTAGTTTTTGCTTATCACACTATCTGTATCATCCTGCTTTAACGCATCTATTTGAATAAACAATGCATAGCATTAAGACTATTATTGCATTCTTCCTTTTTATATATGTGTTCCTTAATGACGCCTTGCAACCGTAAACTTTGGTACGGCCAATACACCAGGGGCTTAAGTACCCCACAATGCGGTGTGAGAAGTCCGAACACTCTCACAAGTGCGGCACCCCGAACTTATAGCATTATATGCACCAGCTCCGAATCATGTCTTTGGTCAAATGTTGGGTTTGCCCGGCTCCTATGTTTTGGTACCTTACATTCCGCTCTATCGGCTAAGGTAGCGCTAGGAGAACTACTGCGATTGTGCCCCGGTTCTGCTGGGCTAAGCACCTCAGTAGAGAAAGCTAAAACTGACTGTCATGATAAGGCGAGAGACTGGTCGCTGTTCGGCGAGGTTTCGAGTCCCTAAAGACTTATGCCGCTTAGAGCGATGAGTCGGTCCTGTCCGGCTTAAAGGCGTGTATCGCGCCCCGAATTCGGCCTTCCGAATACCAGGGGCTTCACCGAAATATAAATTATAGAATTCTATGGCTAAGTGAGAGTGATAAAGCATTATTAGTCCGGTTGCCTTGTTCGCTGTGCTGAGCACCTCCCTCGAAGGCCCCAAACATGGGAACAAGAGTGCTCAGGTTTATCCCAAACACTCTAGCACTCGCGGCATGGGGGCAGAAGCCGAGGACTAGCCATCTCTCACATTGGATAAACAGCCAAACAGAAGGTAATATTTTAAATTCAAACAAGCGTTGCATAGCGCATATGAAACAAGTTTTCAGCATACAGGATCACACGAGCAAGTTTACTCAAATATTACATCCTTTGAACATTCATCCGCTACAAGACGGGCACCCTTCAGGACACCCTCATAATAAATTTCGGGGGTGCGATGTTCCTTGCCCTGCGGCGGTCCTTCCTTGATCAGCTTCACGACGTCTAGCTTGGCCCATTGCACCTTCACACGGGCGAAAGCCCGGCGTGCACCTTCAATACAGACTGACCGCTTGACGACTTCCAGCTGTGGGCAGGCATCCACTAGCCGCCTCACCAGGCCGAAGTAGCTGTTCGGAAGGGCGTCGCCAGGCCACAGCCGGACTATAAAGCCCTTCATGGCCTGTTCGGCCGCCTTGTGTAGCTCGACCAGCTGCTTCAGCTGGTCGCTCATTGGCACCGGGTGTTCGGTCCCAGTATACTGAGACCAGAACAGCTTCTCCGTTGAGCTTCCCTCCTCGGCCTGGTAAAACTGTGCGGCATCCGACACGCTGCGGGCAAATCTGCGAATGCTCCTGGAGAGCTCCGGATCCGGGTAAGTAATAGGTAATTTACTTTCACATGCTTGCTTTGCATATAGAATGCCTTACCCGCCGCTATTTTCTTCATCGCGTCAATCTCCTGGAGGGCCTTTTGGACCTCGGCCTTGGCACTCTTCGCGCTCTCGAGGGATGCGGCAAGCTCAGACTCTCGCGTCTTCGAGTCAAGCTCCAATGCCTCGTGCTTCGTCACGAGAGCCTGGAGCTCTTGCTGCACCTCGCCCACACGTGCCTCTTTCCTTTCCCGCTCGACGCGCTCCTTGGCCGCTTTGTCTGCGGCCTCGGATAGCGCTTTCTTCAGAGACGCCACCTCGGTCGTGGCCCCTGGCAAATATAAGATGATCCTGTCATTTTGCAACCGCGTCTTCTTTTATATATACATATCTATATACAGGGTATTACTTACCTTGGTTCTCCTCGAGCTGCCTCTTGGCAAGGCCGAGCTCGTCCTGGGACCCTTTAAGGTCCTGCTTCAATGCAGCGACCTCCGCAGTCAGTGCGGCGGATGCCATCAGCGAAGCCTGCATACGCATATTGACATACTTATATTAGACTCCTGCGATATTGTTTGATCCTCTGTTCGGCTTTTCTTTGTGAACACTGAATAGAGCATCAGGGGCTACTGTCTATGCGGTAATATTTTTCCTATATTTTAACACTTACCTCAAAGCCTGTTAGAAGGCTGGCACAGGCTTCAGTCAATCCGCTCTGGGTGGACTGAACCTTCTGGACCATCGCACTCATAATAGTACGGTGCTCCTCGTCGATGGAACCGTTGTGAAGCGCTTCCAAAAGATTGTCCGGCGCCTCTGGATGGGCAGAGGTCACCGGCACAGGCGTCCTGCCCCTCTTAGAAGGAGGCCGCCTGCCCGAGTCCGGAACCGTTGGAGGTTCCGGCGCGGTGTTCGGCTGAGGGCCGAACTCGGGGCCCTCAGGGGCCTTGTCCCCTCGTCTCCCGGAGTCCGGAAGGTCGCCTTGAGTCGCCTCCGGGACTGTCTCCCCTCGACCCGGTGCCTCTTGAGACAACACCTCAGCGTCGTCCGCAGGGCAAGGGGACGTGGCGGTCGGAAGTGGATCGCTATCCATATCCGACGAGCCCAGGGAGCCGTCCGACGATACATCGATACGGGCTCGTGGCGGCCTGCATAATCATATTTGACGTTAGGGAAGCAGTGCGACAAAGGAATGCTATGAGTTACTCTAGTATCCGAATACTTACGACCTCCCTAGGGGCTTGGCCCTGGGAAACCACTCGTCTTCGCCTTCGGCGGCGGCGGTGGAGCTGTCCGGAAGGAGAGTCCTTCCCTTCTTGGACCCTTCGCCCCCCAGTTGGGGCGGCCTTCCTTTTCTTGTCTCCCCCAACTGGAGGGGGGGCATCTTCTTCTTCCTCCTCGTCTTCGGGGGAGGAGTGCGCCACAGAGTCATCGAACGATGAGTCCGATAACACCTAGCGTCGGGAACTCTTCCGGGTTCCCTTGGCCTTCTTGGTCTTCTCTGGCACCTTGTAAGGAGCCGGAGTCAGCATATCCATCAGGAGAGCATTCGCTGGGCCTTCGGGCAAGGGAGCCGGACAGTCGATCTGTCCGGCCGTTTCCTGCCTGTCTTGTCGAAGGAACGGGAGCTTAGATCCCGCATAGAGTCAAACTATGAAAAACAAGTATCCTGTAAGAGGTAAAACCGCTTACCGCGCTGGCTTGGCGCTTCGCGCAGAATCCGCGATCCTCGGTAGTAGGAGGAGGAACCTTAGCGCCCTTGAATAGCACCTTCCAGGCATCCTCGTGTGTTGTATCGAAGAGCCTGTTCAGAGCTTGGTGCTAGGCCAGGTCGAACTCCCACAAGTTAAAGGCCCATTGTTGACACGGGAGGATCCGGCGGATGAGCATGACCTGGACTACGTTGACGAGTTTGAGCTTCTTGTTCACCATGTTCTGAATACATGTTTGGAGTCCAGCTAGCTCTCCCGAACTACCCCAGGACATGGCCTTCTCTTTCCAGGAGGTGAGCCGCGTGGGGATGCCAGATTGGAACTCGGGGCCGCTGCCCATGCAGGGTCACGCGGCTCGGTGATGTAGAACCACCCTGATTGCCACCCCTTTATGGTCTCCACAAAGGAGCCCTCGATCCATGTAACGTTGGGCATCTTGCCCACCATGGCGCCTCCACACTCCGCTTGGTGGCCGCCCACTACCTTCGGCTTGACATTGAAGGTCTTCAGCCATAAGCCAAAGTGGGGCTTGATGCGGAGGAAGGCCTCGCACACGACGATAAACGCCAAGATGTTGAGGATGAAGTTCAGGGCCAGATCATGGAAATCCAGGACGTAGTAGAACATGAGCCCCCGGACGAATGGGTGGAGAGGGAATCCCAGTCCGAGAAGGAAATGGGTAAGGAACACTACCCTCTCATGGGGCCTGGGGGTGGGGGTGAGCTGCCCCTCATCTGGGAGCCGGTGCGTGATGTCGTCGGGCAGGTATCCGGCTCTCCTTAGCTTCTTGATGTTTTCCTCCATGACAGAGGAGACCATCCACCTGCCTCCCGCTCCAGACATGGTTGGAGAAGGTTGAGGTGGGAAGTGCGGACTTGGGCGCTAGAGCTCGTGTGCGTGAAAACGGATGAGCAAAGGAGGAAGAAGGCGTGGATGAAAAGGTGAATCCTTATCCCTTTATATGGGCGGACGAAATTATGCGTCCCCACTAGCCTAGAAAAACTCGCTTATCCCCCAAGCGCCGTAATCGACGGCGTGGTTGGGTTACCCACGCCCGCATTGATGAGAATCCCGTGATAAGGGGACATGATCTCTGCTTTGACAAGACGTGTCAAAAAACTGCCTCGCGTTATGTGCGGGGCTGGTTAAAGGAAACAGTTTGAATAATCACCGGGCCATGACATAATGTCGTGTTGCCAAAACAAGTCAGCAAATTAGATTTGCGGAAATATTATTCTCTCTACGGTGGTATGTGGAACTTATTTTGCAGGGTCGGACACTATCCTTGTATTCAAATTCTTCTGTGATGTATTCGGAGGAGGAACCCGCCTTGCAATGCCAAAAACAATACTGCGCGCCGGACTCATCGTCATTGAAAGCCTGGTTCAGGGGCTACTGAGGGAGTCCTGGATTAGGGGGTCAGCCGGATTATATCCTTTGGCCGGACTGTTGGACTATGAAGATACAAGATTGAAGGCTTCGTCTCGTGTCCAGATGGGACTCTACTTGGCGTGGAAGGCAAGCTAGGCAATACGGATATGGATACTCCTCCTTTGTAAACGACCTTGTGTAACCCTAACCCTCTTTGGTGTCTATATAAAACGGAGGGTTTTAGTCCGTAGGACACAACAACAATAACATACAATCATACCATAGGCTAGCTTCTAGGGTTTAGCCTCTCTAATCTCGTAGTAGATCTACTATTGTACTACCCATATCATCAATATTAATCAAGCAGGACGTAGGTTTTACCTCCATCAAGAGGGCCAAAACCTGGGTAAAACTTCGTGTCCCCTGCCTCCTGTTACCATCCGCCTAGATGCACAGTTCAGGACCCCCTACCCGAGATCCGCCGGTTTTGACACCGACAGTGTGCTTTGTTATTTTTGAAGAAATGCTCTCTTGCTTTACTTATATTTATTTGAGAATTAGTAAAATTTTGAAGAAATTCTCTCTTGCTTCACTTAAATTATTTTGAGGGAAAGAAAATTTGTTATGCTCATGATCTTCACTTATATTTGTTTGAGCTTATGAAAAGCAACACATGAAAATTAGTCCCAAAGTGATAGATATCCAAGAAGGATAAAGAAAAAAAAGAGAGAAAATTTCATGAAGATCATTGGACAAAATAAACTGGATTCTTAGTAATAGTTTTGAGGTATGATGATGTGATATGTGAATCATCTTGATGAGTAATTATGCTTTAGTAAGAATATTGGTGTTAAGGTTTGTGATTCCCTATGCATGCATGAAAGTCAATAATCATGCAATGAAATTATATCCTACTTTTGGTGCATTATTCGGTGTTAATTATGCTTAATGCTTGCTTATGAGATTATTCGTTTCTTGGTTGGTCGCTTCTCAATATTTTTGCTAGCCCTCATTTTGCACTAAGTATGACCTCTACTTGTGCATCCAAAATCCTTTATACTAGTTTTGCCACATGAGCCCACTATATCTACCTATATGCGGTATTCTTTTGCTGTTCTAAGCAAATCTACATGTGCCATCTCTAATTTTCAAAATAAACTTCTCTTTTGTGTGTTTGTTTCGCTCGTGGAGCGGTGAGGGGTAGCTAATATTTTCCATGCTAGATGTGTTATTCTCAAGATGAGTGTTTATTCACTTGTCATTGCACGAGAGTAAGGCAAAGGTATTATTGATGCCCAGTCCCGAAATGCAAAAACAAATGAATTTACTTTATGTTGTCAAATAATAAATTCCTTGGAAAGTGTTGGTATGGAGGGCAACCGTGGATACGGCTAGCCATGGAAAGTGAAAGTTATGGTGGTAAAAAGGAATACACTTTATTTTCTATTTGGGAACCACCTATGATATATCTATGCATGGATAGTATTGGGAACTCTAAGTCATTTTCGTTGGTGGGATGGATACACCTCCCAAAATGTTTTTATCTCAATATTTTCGCTTTGAGCTCTGACACCTCTACAAATCCCTACTTCCCTCTGCGAAGAGCCTATCTTTTACTTGATGCAATTTTTATCTTGAGTCTCCATCTTCTCTTATAAAAACACCATCTAGGAGGCAATATGATCGTGCTTAAGTATTGGGTGTAGTTAATATTCAGGTGTGTTTCATGAATGGATCAATGTTTGAGCATGATGGGCTAGGGATAACTTATCTTAGCGTTGATATTTTGAAAGACATGGTTACTTGTTGATATGCTTGAGTATCTAAATTATTATGTCAAAACTAGACTATTGCTTTGAATCACATAAAAGTCCAAATGTCCATGCTATAAAGAAAATAATATGATATGACATGACACGACGAACAACACTCCACATCAAAAATTCTGTTTTTATCACTTACCTACTCGAGGACGAGTAGGAGTTAAGCTTGGGGATGCTATACGTCTCCAACGTATCTATAATTTTTGATTGTTCCATGTTGTTTTATTATCAATATTGGATGTTTTATAATCATTTTATAGTACTTTTATATCATTTTTTGGTACTAACCTATTGACATAATGCCAAGTGCCAGTTGCTGTTTTTTACATCACAGAAAATCAATATCGAACGGAGTACAAATGCCACGAAACTTTACAGAGATCTTTTATGGACCAGAAGGAAGATGTTGGGCCCTGGTTGCACCTGGGGGAGTCACGAGGAGGGGACAACCCACCAAGGCACGCCAGGAGGCCCAGGCGCACCCTGGTGGGTTGTGCCTATCTCGGGTGCCCCCGGGACCGCCTCTTTGCTTGATAAATACCCCAAAATCCCAGAACCCTAGGGGAGTCAACAAAATATTCATCCAGCCACTGCATAGTCCAGAACCACCAGATCCAATCAAGACACCATCACGGAGGGGTTCACCACTTCCATTGTAGACCTTCGGTTCCATAGTTAGTAGCTAGATGGCTTCATCTCTCTCTCTCTCTCTCTCTTGATTCTCAATACAATGGTCTCTTGGAGATCCATATGATGTAACTCTTTTGCGGTGTGTTTGTTGGGATCGATGAACTTTGAGTTTATGATCAGATCTATCTTTTTATATCCATGAAAGTATTTGAGTTTCTTTGATCTCTTTTATGCATGATCTCTTATAACCTCGTATTTCTTCTGCGATATTTGGGTTTTGTCTGGCCAACTTGATCTATTTATCTTGCAATGGGAAGAGGTGCCTGGTGGTGGGTTCGATCTTACGGTGCGTGATCCCAGTGACACAAAGGGAACAAACACGTATGTATCGTTACTACTAAGGATAAAAAGATGGGATAGCTATCTACCACCATATATAAACGGATCTCGTCTACATCATGTCATCATTCTTATTTCAAAACTCCATTTTTCCATGAACTTAATACACTAGATACATGCTGGATACCGGTCGATGTGTGGAGTAATAGTAGTAGATGCAGGCAGGAGTCGGTCTACTAATCTTGGACGTGATGCCTATGTAATGATCATTGCCTGGATATTTTCATAATTATTTGAGGTTCTATCGATTGCCCAACAGTAATTTGTTTACCCACCATTTGCTATTTTTCTCGAGAGAAGCCACTAGTGAAACCTACGGCCGCCGGGTCTTCTTTCTCATATATTTTCCTTTGCGATCTACCTTTTTATTTTCTTTTATTTTCAGATCTACTAAACCAAAAACCCAAAAATACTTTGTTTCACTTTATTTTATTTGTGATCTATTATTTCAATCTATCACAAATTTATCTCCCGTCCACACACCGTTTCTAGCGCCGTTACTCGAAAGGGATTGACAACCCCTTTAACATGTTGGGTTGCAAGTGGTTGTTATTTGTGCGCAGGGGCTGTTTACATTGTGTTGCTTGGTTCTCCTACTAGTTCGATAACGTTGGTTTCATATCTGAGGGAAATACCTACCGCCGCTGTGCTGCATCATCCTTTCCTCTTTGGGGAAATACCGACGTAGATTCAAGCGACATCAGCTAGCACCTAAGGCACATAAACCATGATAACAATGATCTCCTATTTTTACTGAGACAACAAGCATGGCAACAACAGGTCTATGTTTATCTTTTCATCGGGTGTGGCAATTCTAGCAGCTTCATTATAGAAGTAAATAACATGCCCATCTATATTTTCTACCAAGAGATCTTTAACCATAGCAACACTAGGTTATACTTTGATTTGTTTAGTGGGTTTAGGTGCTCTAATATTTCTTTTATTGACCACGGTTGAAACCTTAGCATGTTACTTTATCCTTATAGGAAAAGGTGGTTTTTCAATGTAAGCAGTAGGTACAACTGGATCAACATTATAAATAATAGTTTCATCTTTGCCTATTACCGGTTATTTAATTTCTTCTTTGATAGGTAGGTGATATTTAAACCACTTCTCATTGGGGAGGTCAACATGAGTAGCAAATGATTCACAAAAAGAAGCTACTATCTCTGAGTCAAGTCCATATTTAGTGCTAAACTTTTGAAAAGCATACGTATTCATAAAAGATATAACACAATCAAACTCAAGCTTAATACCTGGCTCTTTACCTTCGTCGAGTTCCCAATCTTCAGAGTTGCATTTAATTCTCTCTAAAAGATCCCACCTGAATTTAATAGTCTTCTTCATAAAAGAACTAGTACATGAAGTATCGAGCATGGATTGATCATCACGAGAAAGTCGAGCATAAAAATTCTGAATGATATTTTTTGTTGAGAGCTCATGATTGGGGCATGAATATAACATTGACTTAAGCCTCCCCCAAGCTAGAGCAATATTTTCTCCTTCACGAGGCCAAAAATTATATATGTAATTCCGATCACAATGAACTAGATGTGTAGGATAAATTCTTTGGTGAAATTCCAAATTCGATCGATTCCATTTCCAAGATCCAATATCATGGCGTAGCCTATACCATGCCAATTATTTTCCCTTCAAAGATAAAGGGAAAACCTTCTTCTTAGCTTCATCTCCGGGTAAACCTGCAAGCTTAAATAATCCACATATATCAATTGCATATCAGGATGTTCGGCTCCATCTACTGCATAAGGATTAGCTGGCAGTTGTTCTAACATACCCGAAGGAATTTCATAACCAATATTTTCAGTAGGTGCAGTAGGTTGAGGGGAAACTAATTGTGGTTCCGGTCGGGGTGAAGATACCCTGAACAAACCCCTCAAAGGATTGTTCTCCATAGTAGCAAGTGACAATAGATTTCAACACGTAATAATAATTTTTCCTTACTGATTTCCACTTACCAAGAGCGCTTCATGACGATCCACGAGTATAGGGGATCAATTGTAGCTCTTTTCGATAAGTAAGAGTGTCAAACCCAACGAGGAGCACAAGGAAATGACAAGTGGTTTTCAGCAAGGTAATGTCTGCAAGTGCTGAAATTAGAAGTAGCAGACTAGTTTGATAGCAAGGTAATTTGTAATGAGCAAGTAACGATAGTAGTCACAAAAGTGCAACAAGGTAGCCCAATCCTTTTGAGGCAAAGGACAGGCCAAAATGGTTTCTTATGATAAGCAAAGTGTTCTTGAGGGTACACGGTGTTGGTTTGATTTGTGTTCGCTACTTTGATAATTTGATATGTGGGTGGACCGGTGCTTAGGTGTTGTTCTTACTTGAACAAACCTCCTACTTATGATTAACCCTCCCGCAAGCATCCGCAAGTACGAGAAAAGTATTAAGAATAAATTCTAACCATAGCATTAAACACTACAAAAAATACACTTCCGTGATGATACGTGTTTGTCACAGTAGGTCGCGTTTTTTGTCATGCATGTACATCCATGACGATTTTATGACAGAATCAAGATAGTCATACATCTGCTGTCGTAGAAGTGTTCCATGACATTACCAAAATTATCATCACGGAAGTGTCCACTTCCATGACAATAAATCGCGCGTCACAGAAGTGCTTTCGTCAAGGGTGACCGACATGTGGCATCCACCGTAACGGAACGCCGTTAAGCTATCGGGTCAGCTTTTGGATCCGATAACCCGTTAACAGCCCTGACCAAAGGGAAATCTCCACGTGTAAAATTCTGATTGGCCGAAGGGAACACCTGTCAGCTCGTCAGTGGGCCAGATGTCACCCGTCCATTGGAGGAGACATGCCTATGATACGTCGACATGTGGCTGGGCCCAACAGAGGCCCATATAGGTTAAAAAGGCCGGCCCGGTCAAAGGCTCATAGAACTTAATCAGGTACTAGTGGGCCAGCCCAATAACGTCCTCTTAATAAAGGCCCATTTATGGCCCGAAGCCATATCTGGCCCGTTAATTGTTCGCCCAATATTTGGGCCCATTTATGGCCTGAAGCCAGATCTGGCCTGTTAATTGTTCGCCCAATATTTGGGCCCATTTGCTGCCCAAAGCTAGATCTGGCCCGTTAATTGTTCATCGAATATTTGGGCCCAACTACAGCCCAGTGACTTTCAGCCTGTTAGAGGCCTGATGTAGACATGGGCCCATTTCAGCCCGGTGTGACTTTCGGCCTGGGAATGGCCCGTGCTGCCCATGGGCCATATATGGTCTGACGGGACATCAGGCCCACTAACAGCCCGTGCTAAAGGTGGCAAAAGTTAAGCCCAACGTGACTTTGGGCCTGTTAAAGGCCTGTCGTGTAATTCGGCCCATTGATGCATGTGCTAAGCTTTCAACCTCTTAAAGGCCCATGATATCTGTGGGCCAACTAAGGCCCGAGATATGTTTCGGCCTGGTAACGGCGCGTGAGCTAACTGGGCCCAAAATGGCCCGGTCTACATTTCGGCCCGCTGAAGGCCCGTCGACGACTAGTGAAAATTGAGGCCCAACATGCATTTTGGCCTGCTAAAGGCCCGTGGTTTCATCTCAGCCGTAACATGCCAGTACAATATTCAGCCTGTTAATGGCCCAACACTACCTGGGCCAAACTAAGCGTTGGGTCGACAAAAGGCCCAACTAAAATATAGGCCGGTGTAAGTTTGGGCCTGGCGCAATGTGTGAAGGCCCCAATCATTCGGGCCAAAGAAAGACGCAGGCCGGCCCAATTGTGGCCCGCTAAAAACCTGGCCCGTTAGAGTCAAATGTTTCGGTCCGGTCGACTACATCTGATTTTTTCCAGATAGCGAATGATGGCAGTAACTAGTAGGAATTAAGAACAAACCTACTCTATACAATAAAGAAATTACGGCAGAGTAACTAAGAATAAACCTACACTATACAATAAAGGATTTAAGGTATATTACATCCACTAGGCATCGAAGTTCGCCACCAGTGATCATAAAACACAACGAAGAAGCAAATTACAAAAACTGGGCACCATTGCAGCGTAACAAAATAATACTGAACCGAGACCACTTCCAAGACAGTTCAAGAAAGGTTAGCCTTGCGGGGGAACTGCTGCGCAAGCTGCTGAGCAAGGCTGTGAGACCGGCCTAGCATGTCGGTCATAGCTTCCAGGTGTAGCTGTTTAGCGATGAGGTTCTCATTGGTGTTCTCCGCAATCTTTCTTAGAGATAGGACTTCAAGTCGAAGTTGAGTTGCAGAATGCCTTTCTGCTAGAACTTGGGACTGAAGAAGTCGAACTAATTCAGACAACGAATTCTGTGAGCTTGTCTGACTGTTAGTCTCAAGTAACTTGAACACTGCATCAAGACAAGACTTTGGGGTTGTCTCGCTATCTTCAAGATGTTTTGCCTTCTTTACTGCAATATATGTTGGGTTTGTCTCACAGCCTTCAGCAGACTTGTGCATGCCATCAGGCATATCACCCTGAAACAAAGCAGAGAGATGACAGGTTTTGCACGTGTATAAACAAAGATGATAACTGTTCTGTCAATTCTATCGAATTTCAAATTAGAAAATAAAGAGTAAGTTCAAAATATCAATAGCATAATTTGGCATTGTTCATAATGCGGGGAGCTTCACCACACTACTGGATTACCATGTCAACATAACAAGCATAGATGAAGGGCAAAGAAAATCATTGTATCTATTTTGGATAATGTGCATGGCATGTTGTTCATATCATCAGCCAGATCAGTAAGATAAAATAGGAGATGACAAGGTGCAAACGTGGGCTGCTTCACCACACACTGGATTATAGATGCACAAAAACAAGCATACATATAGGGAGTATTAAGTAATGTGCATGGTATGAATAAGGAATTTGGTTTTACAAGTAAAACTTAGAACTTACGGTTCTTACGAACATGCATTTTGGTAGAAACAGCAAACTAAACAACAGTAAACGATAGGGAGTATGAGCAAATTAAACAGCAGTTGAGGATAAAGGCTTTAGAAGGACTGACTTACATTAACAGTTAACACCGGCTTTATAATGCCCTTCTCCATGTCAAGGGAAGGATAACTCAAGAATTTCAGCATAGAATCTTCTTCATAAGCATTGCCTGTACTCTACATTTTCTAGAGAGTAATTATAGATATGATAATACTGGAAGGGATAGAGGATAATGAAGATAAGATGCAGATTGATGCTACATAATCAACTACCAATCCCTGGAAGTACAAGCGTTACAGGACAAAATATACTGACAAGAGCAATGGGCTACACTTCTGCACTGGCATTGTCTGTGTATTCTATTTGTTGGTAAGATTAAATATAGATCTGATCTTTTTTAGTAAATGGTGGGTGAGGGAGATAAGATGCAGAATGCTACAAAATGAACCAATCCCTCTTCCCATAATACAAGAGTGTTTTGAACACTGGTGTACTGTACAAAACATTCTTATATTATGGGACGGAGGGAGTAGCTGTTAATGTAAGTACAGTGATAG
Organism: Triticum urartu; assembly: GCF_003073215.2. NCBI lineage: Eukaryota > Viridiplantae > Streptophyta > Magnoliopsida > Poales > Poaceae > Triticum > Triticum urartu. The sequence goes on along the minus strand of NC_053027.1, from coordinate 192,954,978 downwards.
ACCATGTTCAGTCCTTACAAGAGGACTGCAGAGCTAAACCTCTTCAAAAGCATTGGGTTGATTCTAAATTTATGTAAGAGTCCATAGGGATCTTATAATGTCCACCAAATGGACGATTACGAGGCTAACATGTGCAGTGATGCTACATAATCAAACAACTATGAAAGTAAGTATGGTCATACAGGGCAAGAGGTACTCACAAGAGCAATGCAGTGTGCAGTATAGTTGAGAGATTCTGTGGTCCCTTGAGAACGAATGTTCTTCTGCTAGCAGTTTTCGTACAAGTGAGACATTAAGGCAAATGCAGAAATGTAGTTCAAATTGTGATGTGATATCATAGACAGTACCTTACGCTACAGCCGAGACCAATGTGTAAAAAGATTATTCCAGTCACCGTCTTATAAATGCAGCACCGGAGACTTTACATAAATTTTGTTCAAAGGCTTGCCATCAAAGTGCGCTTGCCTCAGGTAGGAACGATACTTCATCAACGAGTGCTTGAAAAGCGCAACCAACCCTTGCTCGTCATCACAATCCAGTTTGCTCCTCGCCTATTTAAAAGAATGAAATCTTGTGTCTTCTGCTAGCAGAAACACATGCACTAATGACCATGAATAACATTAGTACATTACTTATGCGTAAGTTGCGGAGGAAGACTGGAAATTGTTCTGTGTCTGCGGTATAATCTTTCCATGAAGGAAAGATGCGCACAAAGTTCCTGACAACAACATAAGCTTCATCTTCTAAACTGGGAAGAAATGGATCATGGGTCCTATTTGCTGCAATTGGGGCTCTCTCTAGTTCGAAAAGGGATTTGGCAACTGGATTTGGTGTACTCTTTGCTGGAATGGGGGTTTTGTGTCGTACAACTGGTGCTATGCCAACTGTCATAATCATATTGTTTGCTGCAGTTGGGGTCTGCTGAGTTGGGGCATCAGAAATGACCAGTGTAGTAGGGCTAGAGGCTGCTAGAGTTGGGGTATTTTGTGGGCCAAGTGATATTGCGACTACACCTAATGGGCTATTTTATTTATCAGGTGCCACTACCTTTTCCAAATACTTTGCTTGTGCTCCTCCACGATCAGCAATCGACCTCTTCCTTTTGAACGTCTGATACACAAGAACAACATTTGAATGGATAAATATGGTATGATGACAGATGGAATATGTACTGAAAATGGATAGGCAGGGTGTATTCACATACACGATGTGTAAACTAAGCTAATGGCAGTTCAACAAAGTAGAAGCAATGCAAAGCATCAGTTGCAAGATATGTGCGAGCAATGTAACCTTGGAAAGTTAGAGCAAGTACCTTGATGGGTGAATAAGATAGGGCATCTTCCTCTGACTCCTCCACTAGGGAGCTACATTGACTTAGGTCTCCCTCTAGCTCAGAATCACTGTTAGGATCATATTCTGAGCATGAATCTGTAGGTGGAGAGCGTTTGCATTGCATTGCATCCAGACTTGATTTCAGTCCCTTAATGCCAAGTTTGACAACCATGGCATTGTTCTGCTTTATTCATTTCATGCGCGCAAGCTCATAATCATTGTGATGCTGTTCAGAATCTGAGATTCATGAAAACATAAAAAGTAGTCAGATTATCTATGGAACGCATTGCGGATTCAACTCGGAGAGTGTGTCCCTATAAACCCCTGCATATGCAAAGTTCACCTCCCCAACAGTGCTGACCAGACCACACACAGAAATACAAACCCCTTATGTCTCTATAACAGGCAGGCACACATTTCAAAACTAAAGTAGGAACATTAGAATCATATGAAATTCGTATTTGAACAAATAAACTACGCAATTATGAGTGGCGTAATGTTTAGCTTCAAGGGTGGAGTGTTGGTAGTGCGACACAAAGCAAGTAGGCAGATTGTATTCCATGTAAAAGATCGAAACCTATGTAAAAGCTGGAAATGACACTTTCTTTCTATACAATGCAGTGTTCGTTATCCACACATGATGGAAGGGATCACATAGAGAAATACTATTCACTCATGTCTATGGTTCCAGTATTTAGAAACAGGGTGGTCCACCCTAAAAGAATATTGACAACAAATAAGACAAGGCAAGCATAGATGTAGTGAATCAATCATTTACTTGTGAGCTTACTAGGACAAGTATGCAGAATTGTAACTGCAGTAAGAGACCGTCCAAAATCTAAATGAAGAAGTTTGTCTAGCACTTATTGTTTGCAACTAATCGACATGAATAATTGGATATTATATCGAATGAGTAAGAAAGACAAGTAAAATTGTCAACAAACCTGGCTTGCAGTAGTAATCTGGGTCAATGTCACTACGACCAACAATCCAAAATGACTAGTTTCTATTCCGAGGGCCGGAATTTTGAAAACCCTGTGAACTTTAGAGGTACTAAAGATTACCAAAATACATCTGAACCATTAAGTGTAGGTAGCACTGAGCACACAACAAACCCTGATGACAGTCCTGCCTAATGAGTAATGAATCAATTAGAAAATAGGTGATGAGGAGTGGCTGCTGAGTGTTGAGGACATATCTCAAGATAAACCGGGTTGGCTTGGTGGGTGCTGCATGCCTGAGACCTGAACGGACTGGGAAGGTAGGCACGGCGGCGCGCCCGGGCAGCAGTGACGCTGTTGGGCGAGCGGCTCCTGGCCTCCCGTTAGTCCGGCATCTCCTCCTAGAGTCATGACGTCCGGGGATGGCAGGTCGTCGGTGAGGCAGGCGGCTAGGGGCGAGTAGAGATCGGAAGCGCGCAGCAGAACAGAGGGGAATCGGGGCCTGGGATGACCCAAAATCCCAGGGTGGGCCGGCCCACCATGGGCACCCTGTAGAGATACACACCCGAGTGACGAACATGCATTTTCGAAACTAATTTAGGAACATTTAGCTGACCAATTAAACAACTCTGTTTTAATAATATCAGATTCATATTTGAACAACTAAGCTTGTTTAGCTTGATGGGTGGAGCAGTGTTATTATGACACGAAGCACGTATTCTGATCGTATAGTGATCATAAAAGGGGGAAACTCTAAGCATATTTTTTTAGCAAAAGAGGGTTTCCCCTCCGATTTCTATTAAAGAAACCACCACGAAACCAACATGATCAATTAAACCCTAAGCATGATCAATTAAACCGTATTATGGCTGTGCCATGGCAGATTTGAAGCTACAAATCGGAGAAATGATATTTAGCATCCATTGTTTGCTTCGAACTAAGAATTAAATTCTAAGAGCTGAAAATAAAGTAGAGTAACCAAGTTAAGATCTATTTTCTGGTTGAGATTAAAAAGTTGAGGAGATATGAAGTACCACCTCTCTTGCGGCGCCGTGTAGGCATCAGGGGTGCGATGGCAGTCGATGGCGTTGAAGCAGATCTGCGGCGGTAGATGGGTGCATCAGGGGATAAGTCCCGTTGCGGTGGAAGAGAAGGTCATGTGAGCGGCCCCGACAAAGAGGACGACGGCGCCGATGAAGCGAGAGGACGCGATGCAAGGCTATTGGTCCGTCACCGTGGATGAGAAACGTCCATCTCTAGCAGTGGATGACGCGTTCTTGGTAGGCGCTCCGGCATGGTGGAGGACGGTGGCGATGGATGTGGTGGAGGACGGCGGCGATGGATGGGGTGGCGGACGGAGGCTGGTGTGGGGATGGGGTGTTCTAGCGCAGACGGTGTATGAATGGGAAAATGGAGGGAGAGGTACGGGGAACCATCTTTTTGGGACGGGCCTGTCTGAAATATGGGAAAATTACGAACTTAGCCCCCGTTTAAAATTTGGATGTCTCATCTGTTGGGGATAGGACGGTAATCTCGCATCTTGCCAATATTTGCCCAGAGCGATTTCGGGCGAGGAGAGGGTGGTTGGCGCCCACGGTGTATGAACGGGGCTGACAGGTAGGGCCGTTGTGTCACGTCTGAGTGAAGTTACAAACCTGCCCCTATTGAAAATATTTGCCTACATCGATTTCGGCCGAGTCGAGTTTGTTTTGCCGCCCACCGTGTATGAATGGGGAATGGAGGGAGAAACAAAGGTCTTTCGGACGAGCTTGAATCAAATGAGTTTTGCCGCCCATGTTTGATGCCCACCGTGTCGGAATGGGCTCAGAGGCGGTTGTGTCACGTCTAATTGAAGTTACTAACCTAGCCCTATTTAGAGCAGTGGAAATCGGGCCGATGGATTGTCCGTGTAACGGGTAGACAGTAATTTCCATCTCCCAAACACTTGGCTTCCGGCAACCGACGTGGGAGTGGACATTTTGCTGCTTCTTTCGAATTTTGGGACAATAAGCATCCACGTTTACCCTGGCAACTAAATTCGAATCCATTTTGTGTTCCTATATGAATCTTTATAAATCATTGTATGTGTTTTTATATATCTTCAAAAGGACGACAAAGATGTATTCCACTGTCATATATGAATATGGTTTACAAATGCTGATACTCAAATTCAGAAACTAGAATCCAGTTTAAGGTGAATTCGAATATTTGGAACACTTCATGTCCAACTCAAATGTCACACGCAGAATAATGTGTACTCCCATTTAGATATGTACACAAGCGATGTATCAAGATTCAAATACCGAGTCAATCAACCAAGAATGTATAGAACTAACAGACATATAAACACTTATAGAGTATATGGATCAATAATATCAACTAACATACATAAGCCAGGCCGATGTACTTTTTTTTGCTACAACAACATCCTTTTTTAGCCAGCATCTTGGCCCTTTCCGATGCGTGCCACTTATGGTCCATCTATACTACTACTATTGCTGAATGCACATTCAGCCCGATTGGCATATTTGTAGGTCTGGCACAACAATCCAAATGAAATGTCTCCGAGTCTTATCAATTAATACAGACTTGTGCTCAAATAAAATTACAAACCAAAAAACAAAAAAAACAATTATTACATGATCTATAAAACAAATGGTTTGATTGATTACATGAACAGACAACACAAAGGTTATTCAACTATGGAAAGAACATTTCACCTATGATTTACCAAGTAGGAATTTAATTTCCTTTTTCCTTCGGGACCTTAACAATCTGGTCAGTCTCAGCTTGCTTCATTTTGAAATCCACCAAATATTTAATGCTTGTCTTGAGTACTGCTTGTGATTGTGCTGTTTGCTTCCTCAACATGTCAACTTCATCTCTAAGTGCAGAAGCAGAATCTCTTTCTACCACTAGTTTAGCCTCTAGAGCATCAGCAGTTGGCAATTCATAATGCATGATTGGGCCGGTGCCACTGCTATGGGATGATGCAATGTCCATGGGGACCTCGCTCTTTGATCTTGGGCTAACCTCTTTTGCCATTAAAGTTCCGATTGGATTCAGAAAAGTTGAACTTAGCAAAACATCTCAACTAGGAGTTATAATAGCAAACTAGTTAAACAAACAAGGAATTAAAGAGTTTCAATTGGATGCTGAAAAGTAGTTATTAACATCATTGTAACCTGCTGTAGCAGCAGCAAAGCAGTTAAACAAACAAGTAGATATTTAAGTTAAGGCAAACATGTAATTCTTAACAGTAAGTATCAAACACATATATAGGCGCAGTCTACGATATGATTAACAGGCTGTGCCATTATGTAATCAGTAGCAAACTAAATTAAGCCAAGCAACGTAATTGATTTTTTTTGCAATAAGTGGCTAACTAAAATTCAGAGAAGCAGGTAACTGAACTAACACTAGTTCTTTGTACATGCACACTACAACTTCTTTTTCTCTTATAAGGTTGTATGAAGGAGTCCATGGCATCGCTTGGATACGCAGTCCCAATACTTCTTTCTTCCCACACTGCATGGGTAAGTCGAATGGTTAATCTGGTAAGATGGTGCGTCCTTGATATGTTATGTGAGGACGTGTAGTCAGACTAGTTGTAGCCAAACACATCACACTGGCTTTTACTGTATATTTCATGGGATTACTTTTGGCATATCAAGATCTAAGCAATCTACAATAGGACGAAAAGACTGGCATCCTTCACATTATTGGCGAACTCAGTTCATAGAAACAAGCAATTCCACCATTCTGTGGGTAAATCAAAAGCACCACTAGAATATTTTTCACTATCCAATCATACACGCAAAAAGGGGCGATGCCACCATAGGGGCTGGTATGGGTGGCCGCCTCAGGTGGCTGGAAAGTGTGCACCTAGTTTGAGTCGTCCAGGTTGGCCCACGCTAGTTTTGTTCATCCCAACGCACGAGCAGGCAATGTAAAAAATGAAGAAAAATGTTTCAATTTGGATGGGCCAATAACATAAGTGCAAGGCAGGCCCTATAACAGGCTCGTGGCCCAAACGAGCGCCTCCCATATCGATCGACAGTAGGAAAAATCCCAATTCATTCGCTCCAGCCTCCAATCTGGTTCGCTCCTAACCTAGCCACCGCTGGACAGACCGACACGGCACTTCCTCGTTCCCTCGTTGGAGGGCGGTCGCCGGGCTTCAAGCGAACGGAAGGACAAGAAGATGAATATCCAACCCTGGGTGTAGCCTGCGTGGGAGGCAGCGGCGGCAGCACGGGTATGGCATCGAGCTTGCGCAAACAGACAGTCGCAGCTTGCAAGAGTAGCATGCGCAACGAGCAGGTACGTCACATCCCTGATTATATCTAATTCAACTCTTCAATTTCTGGCCAATAGTTAAACCTGATGGTGTTGTAAAACTGCTTGTATGTAGGGAATGTATGAGAAAATGAAACCAATTTCTACTTATTTTATAACTCCCCCAATCAATACTGAACTGACTAAATCTGATGTATCTAATCAAGTTTCTGGTGCAAACATACAAGCTCATGTTGTTCTTGAGCCTGAAGTGTCTAATGAATAGACTGCTAATGAAGGATTTGATGCAAACATTTTACATGCTCCTGGTGATGAACATATAGTGTCTAATTAGGGATCTAATGCAAGCATTTTGCAAGCTCATTGAAGGATTTAGTGTCTAATGATGATCTACTATGTTGAGAGAGACAGAGATTTGCATGCATTGATTACAAGCAAATTATGGTGCATTTTCATAGCTTGAGGAAACGTCGAGGCCATCTACCAGAAAGTCCCCGTATCATGACAACATAGCATATATACTTTCCTAATCTGTTGTTTGAAACTATTGGCATACTTGTGCATGATAGATATATTGATAAGCAGTTTGCGCACTGGTTATACGTGCAATTACACATCGATATTTTCAGCCAGAGAACGAATAATTCAAGCAGGTACAGACCATGTTTGTAGTCCTCGTACACCATGTTGCATTTTGTGTTTTTTGGTGCTTGCATCATTTAGTGTTTATAATCTGAACTACTTTGGATCATTAGCTGGTTTTCAAAGTGCATGTAGCTTCACATTTCTCAAGTTATGTTGATTTCCGGAGTGCAAGTGCCTTTGTATTTTTTAAGTTAAATGTTCGCCCTTGGTAACTTGAATTCGTGGATCAGCACTGCACACAAATCATACACGAATGCCAGTACGAATTAAATGAAATGCAGGGACTTACGCTAGCTCGTTGTATAGGCTCACTGCAGCTCTGCTTGCGCTTGGGATGTTCCATGTACAAGTCCATGTTACCACTTGCTTGGATGTGCAGGCCTTGTGCTCCTTGCATCCCCCTTTGCATTTTTTACACGGCGAATGGTTGATCAAATAAGAGGAATCGACCTTGATGTTGTACAGGAGGACAGATACTTACAAGGTTATACGGGTGTGCAGGATGTGTACCAGATCCTGTAGCGCCGTCATGCTTCGCTAAAAAATGGATTTGCTTGTTTCAGATGATATCTCCAGAAGAAATAAGAGTTAAAGTCAGAGTTGCATAGGCGTGTAAGCTAAGAGAGCAGTGAAAGGATATCCAAACATCATCGGAATAGTGCACAAGGGAGTGATGTGTGGATACCTAGTTCGGGCCGGCGTTTGGGCATGCTCGCCTAGCTAGAGTGCGGGTCACTTCATAGTCGTTGAGGGTGGTGCGCTAGCATTGGCTGGCCGTGGACGGATGCAGATCTTGAGTGGCAGCAGAGCGCTACGATGCGGTGGACGAGACCGTTGGTGAAGCCCCAACGGCCTCGGGGGACGGAGGTGTGACGATGTGCTCGGTGGAGTAGCCCCGGTGAGCTGGGAGATGGCGTCGGTGAAGCGCACCTGATGCGGTGGAACTCGGTGTCTATGAGGCACGTCGGTTGCGGTGGACGAGGGCGTAGATGAGGTAGCTCCGGTGCGGTGGTGAAGTGCGACCGTCGTCTTCGTTGTTGTCGTCCGACACAGAGGTGGGAAACGGTGCGGAAAGAGATGAGATGAGGGGCGATTCGAGGGTTGGCGGCGAATTAGGGATTTGAGGAAAATCTGGGCGCGGAAGGGGACGATGGAGAAGAGAGATTTTGCAGGGCTGGAATTAGGGCCGCCAGATATTTCAATCCGAAATGTGGAAGTGCGAACTTATATTATCATCATCCATTTTTTGGGGGGGAGGGGGGCTGGGTGCTACGCGTCCGTCCGACACATGCGACCACCCCGACAGGACTATGCTTCGGTGCCTTAAGGCACCTGCCTTTGTGTCCATGACATGTGCGCCCAACAGGTGGCTGGCCCACATGTCAGTGACCCAAAGGAAGTTGCCTTTAAGTCACCGAAGCAGCGTCCACCCCGACACGACCCTGGTCTGCCTGGTGCGCCTACATTTGAGAATGCAAACGAATATTCTTTCATTTGCAAATGAATCTGTATGTATTACCATGCCCGTGTTTTCCTTGCAATAATTAGTCATTCGAAACGAGATACTCCATCCGTTCACTTCTGTAAGTCGTTTCAGACAACTTAAAATGAACTATTTTGCACATTGTCTGAAATGTCTTCAAGGTCTTATAAAAGTGAATAGAGGGAGTACTATAAATTAATTAATGAGGAATTATTTGAAAAAAACTCGAAACGGTACCCACGCTAGTGCCGATTAGAGTGTGTGTCACATAATTAGTTATTTGAATTAGAGTGTGTGTCACGTAGTTAGTTATTTGAATTAGAGTGTGTGTCACGTAGCGATCTCCAATTCTAACGTGGATTTCACTTTTCACTGTATCCACGCTACTTTTTTAATACAAATTCCTATGTATATGATGAACACCATGGTAGTGAGAAAACTTTTGGATGGATTCAAACATATGACCTACAAAATAGCACAACAAACTGAGTCAATGTCAACTTTTTGAAACTTAGTATGGCACGAATTCGAAATAATTACCCGTATGCCTGGTCCTCGGTTCAAATCTTAAAATGTACACCGAATTGAAACATTGATATTAAGTCTCGTACTATGTACATTAAAATGTTGTTTTTAGCACCCCCCCATGTTTCAATCTCTAAGTCTCTCAACTACACAACCCCTTTTTCCACTCTGTTACCAAATGTATTTACCTCACACACCCGCCATTGCACCCCATGCCGAGCTCTCTCTCTCTACCCCTCTCCCTCTCACCCTCTCGCGCTAAATACATGCATTGCCTATCTAGCCCCCCAACCTCTCATGCGCACACACGCACGTTGTATATCTAGGTCACTCCCTCGAGACTGTCTCACTCTTTCTTCCGCACGGCGGGCCACACTTGCTCAATCTCGCTCTCTTTATCTAAGTCTCGTTTAACCTCGTTTTCTTTCACACACAAATGATAAAATCTCCCTGTTCGGGCCTCGATCGACACACTCTATACTCTCTCACGCAGATTGTCTATCTAGGTCAGTCCATCCAAGCTGCCGCCACTCTTTCGACCTCATGGTGGGCCACGCTCACTCAATCTCTCTCTCTCTCTGTATGTCTCAATTGACCTCGCTCTTTCTTGGACAAAAACGATATATCACCATGTTTGAGCCCAATTCGACCTATTCACATTGTATACTCTCTCACGCACATCGTCTATCTAGGTCACTCTCTCCAACCCGTCTCACTCTTTCGATCGCACGGCGACCCTATGTGATCGGTTGACCTTGCTTCCTCCCACGCACAAAATATATCTACACGTCTGTGACTGGATCATCTCTCAAGCTCTATATTACAGCCCTCACCCTTGCCAAAAAGCTCAATCGGACAATATCTCTCCAGAGCATATATATTTGTTCAATGAATGTCGGACCACACTTTGTCTCTCTATCTATATGTCTCTCGATTGACCTCGCTTTCTCACACTGTATCTTCCACACGTTGAAGCTACTACCTCTCCATCCCTCGCAAAGCCGGAGCTATTTACATTGCGAGGGGCACTCCAACCTTGGATTAATTTGTGTAGGCATTTATTCCGGTCGGTTTAGATTACATTTTCGTAGCATTCGGCCCACAACTACTCCAAACACCATTGCAACCCACACAACTCCCCTAGTTGATTTCCGTCTGGCTCAGTCATCGCTCTCTCGCACGTCCTTTCTCGCCTTCAACGTCGCACCATGGTATTATTGAAAAAACTATGTTGTTCTCTTTAATTATTATAAATAAGCTACAAAACTACACACCGATAGTCCACTTGGAATAGAACAAATTTCGACCCACAAATTAAAGTGCTACAAACTACACACCGAGGGGCCCACGTGTCATGAAACAAATTTGGACCCATATACAAATTAAAAAATAAAGGACGAGGATCGAACATGCGACCGGGCCTTCAAGCCGCACGTCAATAGGCAACGTACGTAGAATAACACTGTTTGTTGTACCCCCTTTGTTCACATAATGTTTTTATATTACCACAGCCCAATTAATGGATAACATGTAATATTATTTTTAGTACTATTCGCCTTCACTTACTGGTGGGTTCCATGTGTGCTCTCTCTCTCCTCCCCTTCTGCGTTTAGACGCATGGGCAAACAGGAAGAACTCGCGGGCGATGTTGCCGTTGACCATATCTGGACGCGTTCACAAGTCACGGCACCAGTTTCACGTACTAGCAGCACTAGTCAGTGTGTACGTGCAATGCACATTAATTTGGAAGTATATTAAGTGCATGCGGATATTAACTACTAGGATATTATTTGCGTGTTGTCATGTGATTAGCACTATTTTTGGCATGAAATTAACAGCACGCTAAACGTGTTGAGCGCTCGACATTGAAGCAGTCTAGGTCGTTGGATGACAAGGAATACATGTGGCTTGATGACGTTTTATATTTAATTTGATACGGCTCTAGCAAAACATTCAATCAATCAAACCATACATTTTGTTCAGTCTGACTCCGACTTTAAATTATACGACGATCGATATAAAATAAACGGAAATGATAAATGTTCAGATTTTAAGCATGGCAATCCGAACGTTTTTCATGGAAAATTTAGATTACGCGGCGGCGGCGGCGTCTCGTGGTGGGAAGCGGCTCCTCTGACGTGCTCTGTGTGTCGTTGGGACACTGACCGACAGCGACGGCGGCGTCTTGCACCGTTGTTGGCGTACTCCTGGATGTTGGCCTAGCTTTAAGGAAGGCCAAAATGTTCTGGACTTCGGAGTGAGTCAACTGGCGGGAGGAGGCGACTGGCGTTGGTGCAAGGAAGCGGTCGACGACGGCCATCCATGCCGCTGAGGGGGGCACTGGCACCCGCGCGGGGACAGGCGCTGTCAATGGCGCAGCCAAGACATTCGTGTGCACGGGCACCGCCACGGGCGTGCACGTCAGTGCACGCACAGGCGCATGCGCTGGCAGGTGCACGGGCACCGGCACGGGCGTGCGCGTTAGTGCACGGACACCGGCACGGGCGTGCGCGTCAGTGCATGCGCAGGCGCGTGCGCTGGCAGGTGCATGGGTGTGTGAAAGTCGGCGGGGACCTCGTGGAACCCCGTGGGATCAAGCTCAGCGACAATGTGTGGCTCCCAGCCCATCAATGCCACGGGGATGGACGCTGGCACAGTCGGGGCGAGGGGAGTCGGAACCGGAGCGGGGACAGGCACGGCGTCTTCCCGCAAGGCCAGTTCAAGCTCGTCCCAAAGCGCCTTATGTTCTTGAGACTCTGGCTGGGTGTCTTCCTCAGGAAACTGGAACACTAAGGGCAGACCATCGTGAAGCGGCATGGCGTACGTTTAGGTCAGGGTAGTTGGAGGTAGACGACAGGAGAATCGGAGAGGAAGAGAAAGGATTGTAGCGATACCGGGTAGTGCGGGGTTGATTTTAAACTACGGCGCCGGTGATATTAAAAGTGGGAGCAGTTGGGACGACGATGGGCGGCGGAGCCTGGTCAAAGGGCTCCCCTCCCGGTGAGCCTGCACAGCGGTCTGCTCGCACGCCTCCCTGACAGCTGGTGCAGCAGTCTGCTCGCACACCTCCCATCGACTCACACGCTTGCTCGGACGGCACCTGCCAATGAGAAGCGGGGACTCGTGGCGGCACGTAAATGCCCACGGTTTCAATAGTGAAAGCGTTTGCCTTAACGTGACAGGTCTTTGTTCCAAAATACCTTGACTCTTCATTTGTGCAACTTGTCATAAGCAGCTTGTCTCAAATTGAAGAAAAAACTTACGAAGTAATATTTGTGCCATATCATGTGACCATGCTTAGTTTCAAGAATTTATGCTCACTTTTGGATTTTCTGAAATTTAAGATCCAGGATTCGAAACAATATCATAACCTGCATCATGCAATAAATTTTCAAGCCGTACATCTGTCCTGTTGTATTTCTTAAGAAAGGATTTGGTCAAACATTTTGCTTAGTTAGACTTCAGACAAGTTATATATGCAGAGTAAAAGGATAATCCCTCCGTACCAGTGCATTGCCTGATATATTAACTCAAGTACTAGGCACGAACAAACGGGCTCAATTATGTGCTCATCCTGGTCTAGTAGTACTAGTACTAGGCAATGCAGTTGACGGGTGACCTTGACGAGCGGCGACCGAGAGAATTGAACCGTGCTCAGCACGGTAGGTAACATTGTCTAGTTACTAAAGCATCCCTCCGTTGTTCATCGGTAGTCATTATGGACCGGGGACATGAGGGGAATTTCCTAGGGCTGGAATTCTGGCCGCCAGATATATCGACTTGAAACGCTGAGGCTCGACTGGTTGGGGTTGCCTAATGTGCGTACCACGCACCCCACTGAAGGACACGAGCCCGGTTTTTTATAGGATCAACACGAGCCAAGGTCTGGCTGGTACGCCGTTGGGTCCTATCATTCAAGAATACGAAAGGAACCTTTTAAATTGCCGAATGAATCTATGTGTATTACAATACCCGTATTTTCCTTGCAAATACTAATCTCAACGTGGTAATTGATTTATGATGAGTTGTTGAATTAGAGTCAGTTTGTGATATAGTGATCTCAACGTGGATTTCACATTTCATGGTATCCCTAGTAAGTTTTCCAACGCAAATTCAAATTTAAAAGATAAACAATATGGAGGTGAGAAAACTTTGTATGTATCAAGCATATGACCACACACACATAGAGAGAGAGACACACACGCACGAACACAACAACAATCCAATAAGTATAGTGCATCTATTTTTCCAAACCATGCATGTATGACACGAATTCAAAAATACTCCTTCTATTCCTAAATATTAGTCTTTTAGAGAGTTCAACAAGTGACTACATACGGAGCAAAATGAGTGAATCTAGACTCTAAAATATGTCTATATACATCCGTATGTGCCAGTCCATTTGAAGCCTCTAAAAAGACTAATATTTAGGAACGAAGGGAGTAAAATGTAAGACATCCATGGTCCTCAGCTCAATATTTAAAATGAACATGAAACTGAAACATGAATATTAAGTCTAGTACTACAGTACATGCAAATGTTGTGTTTAGGCGGAGCTATGATTGTCGGAGGTCAACCCCTCGACCTTAGATAAAATTGTGGAGCTCTGTTTAGGGTTGTTTAGATTATATTTGTCCCCACCCTCCCAACCACCGATTGGTTGTGCACCCCCCACCCCTCCTCCCCGAGAGAATATCATGTGCCCCCATACCTTAGATGCTATATGCCGATAACCCACAAGTATAGGTGATCGCAACAGTTTTCGAGGGTAAAGTATTCAACCCAAATTTATTGATTCGACACAAGGGGAGCCAAAGAATATTCTCAAGTATTAGCAGCTGAGTTGTCAATTCAACCACACCTGGAATCTTAATATCTGCAGCAAAGTGTTTAGTAGCAAAGTAATATGATAGTAGTGGTAATGGTAGCAAAAGGTAACAGTAGTAAAAGTAATGTTTTTGGTATTTTGTAGTGATGATAGCAATAGCAACGGGAAAGTAAATAAGCGAAGAACAATATATGGAAAGCTCGTAGGCAATGGATCAGTGATAGAGAATTATGCCGGATGCAGTTCATCATGTAACAGTCATAACCTAGGGTGACACAAAACTAGCTCCAGTTCATTGATGTAATGTAGGCATGTATTCCGAATATAGTCATATGTGCTTATGGAAAAGAACTTGCATGACATCTTTTGTCCTACCCTCCCGTGGCAGCGGGGTCCTTACGGAAACTAAGGGATATTAAGGCCTCCTTTTAATAGAGGACCGGAACAAAGCATCACCGGTAAGTATCCCGATTATTGTCACTTCGGGGTTAAGGATCATAACACATAATAGGTGACTGTAGACTTGCAAGATAGGATCAAGAACACTCATATATTGATGAAAACATAATAGGTTCAGATCTGAAATCATGGCACTCGGGCCCTAGTGACAAGCATTAAGCATAGCAAAGTCATAGCAACATCAATCTCAGAACATAGTGGACACTAGGGATCAAACCCTAACAAAACCCTAACAAACCCATCCAACCCATCACCGTCCAGCAAGCCTACGATGGAATTACTCATGCACGGCGGTGAGCATCATGAAATTGGTGATGGAGGATGGTTGATGATGACGATGGCGACAGATTCCCCTCTCCGGAGCCCCGAACGGACTCCAGATCAGCCCTCCCGAGAGGTTTTAGGGCTTGGTGGCGCCTCCGTATCGTAAAACGCAATAATTTCTTCTCCTTGATTTTTTTTCTCATCGAAACGCAATATATGGAGGTGGAGTTGGAGTCGGAGACGCAACAGGGGGCCCACGAGGTACGGGGCGCGCCATAGGGGGGCAGGCGCCCCACCCTCGTGGCAAGGTGGTGGGCCCCCTGGCCTCCATCTTTTGCAGGTATTTTTCTTATTTTGTGAAAAGTAGCTCCGTGAAGTTTCAGGTCATTCTGAGAACGTTTGCTCCTGCACATAAATAACACCATGGTAATTCTGCTGAAAATAGCGTCAGTCCGGGTTAGTTCCATTCAAATCATGAGAGTTAGAGTCCAAAACTAGGGCAAAAGTGTTTGGAAAAGTAGATATGTTGGAGACGTATCAACTCCCCCAAGCATAAACCTTTTCTTGTCCTCAAGCAATTCAGTTGACAAAATGAAAGTGATAAAGAAAAACTTTTACAAACTCTGTTTGCTCTTGTTGTTGTAAATATGTAAAGCCAGCATTCAAGTTTTCAGCAAAGATTATAACTAACCACATTTGCAATAACGCATAGGTCTCAAGTTTACTCATATCAATAGCATAATCAACTAGTGAGTCATAATAATAAATCTCGGATGACAACACTTTCTCAAAACAATCATAATATGATATAACAAGATGGTATCTCGCTAGCCCTTTCTGAGACCGCAAAACATAAATGTAGAGCACCTTCAAAGACCAAGGACTGAATAGACATTGTAATTCATGGTAAAAGAGATCCAGTCAAGTCATACTCAATGTAAACTAACAATGATGGATGCAAATGACAGTGGTGCTCTCCAACTGGTGCTTTTTAATAAGAGGATGATGACTCAGCATAAAAGTAAATAGATATGCCCTTCGCAGAGGGAAGCAGAGATTTGTAGAGGTGCCAGAGCTCGGTTTTGAAACAGAGGTATATAATATTTTGACCGGTACACTTTCATTGTCAACATAACAACCAAGAGATGGCGATATCTTCCATGCTACACACATTATAGGAGGTTCCCAAACAGAATGGTAAAGTTTATACTCCCCCTTCCACCAAAAAGCATCAATCCATGGCTTGCTCGAAACAACGAGTGCCTCCAACTAACAAGAGTCCCAGGGGGAGTTTTGTTTGCAATTATTTTGATTTAGTTTGCATAAAGCATGGGACTGGGCATCCCGGTGACCAGCCATTTATCTCGTGAGTGAGGAGCGGAGTCCACTCCTCTTGAGAATAACCCGCCTAACATGGAAGATACAGACAACCCTAGTTGGTACATGAGCTATTCGAGAATACAAAACAGGATATTTAATTGAAGGTTTAGAGGTTGGCACATACAAATTTACTTGGAGCGGCAGGTAGATACCGTATATAGGTAGGTATAGTGGACTCATGTGGAATAACTTTGGGGTTTAAGGGATTGGATGCACAAGCAGTATTCCCGCTTAGTACAGGTGAAGGCTAGCAAAAGACTGGGAAGCGGCCAGCTAGAGAGTGACAACAGTCATGAACATGCATTAAAATTAATCAACACCGAATGCAAGCATGAGTAGGATATAATTCACCATGAACATAAATATCGTGAAGGCTATGTTGATTTTGTTTCAACTACATGCGTGAACATGTGCCAAGTCAAGTCACATAAATCATTCAGAGGAGGATATCACCCTATCATACCACATCATAACTATCTCAATAGCATGTTGGCACGCAAGGTAAACCATTATAACTCATAGCTAATCAAGCATGGCACAAGAAACTATGATCTCTAGTTGTCATTGCAAACATGTTTATTCATAATAGGCCGAATCAGGAACGATGAACTAATCATATTTACAAAAACAAAAGAGGTCGAGTTCATACCTGCTTTTCTCATCTCAGCCAGTCCATCATAAATCATCATAATTGCCTTTCACTTGCACGACCGAATAGTGTGAATAATAATAGTGCACGTGCATTGGACTAAGCTGGAATCTGCAAGCATTCAATAAACAAGAGAAAACAAGGCAATATAGGCTCTTTTGTTAGATCAACAATAATACATATAAGAGCCACTTCAACAATTTAATCATGGTCTTCTCCTATCGAACCCCAAAGAAAAGAAAAGAAATAAAACTATTTACACGGAAAGCTCCCAACAAGCAAAAGACGAACAGGAAATATTTTTGGGTTTTCTTTTTAATTACTACTACCAGCATGGAAATTAAAACTAGCTGAAAGCTACAACTAATTTTTTGGTCTTTCTAAAGGTGTATTAAACACACAAAAACAAAGCATAAAAAGGAAAATAACCTAGCATGGATGATACAATGAAAAAGTATGAGCACCGACATCTAGCAATGAATGTGTGAACATAAATGTAATGTCGGTGGGAAATACGTACTCCCCAAAGCTTAGGATTTCAGCCTAAGTTGGTCTATGGCCATGGTTGGCCTGGCGGATATCCATAATAGTAGTTGGGGTCGTACTGTGATGAGGAAGAAGAAGGCTCTGATTGCCACTAGCTGGCAATCATCTCCGGATCCTGTCGGCGTTCTGGGAACAGGGGTCCCCAGACTTGCCTGCCTGCGGCTTGCGGCGTGGCTCAAAGGGGGGCCCAGCACGGCCCATCTTCATCAACACAGACCCAAGACCCTCGCGAGGGGCCAAGCCTCGCGGGGCAGACGACACGGAGCTTCCTCAGGCACAGCCTCACCAGGCTGGCTCGCGAGGAGGCGGAGAGATCAAGGTGGGGTACCTCTCGAGGTGCCCGTGACGCAAGCCATGACGACCAAGGGCGCCAGGCAGGCGCCAGCCCGCGCAGTGTCCTCCTTTCCTCTTTGGTGGAAAGGGGGCAAGCGCAGCCGCGGAGTACCGAGGCATCAGGCAAAGGTTGCCATTTCGGTGCAACAAGACCAAGACCAGGAGGACTGCAAGATGGAGGTCATCGTGGAGCCCAAGACGGCGTCACCACCAGAGCTTTGTGCAGGCGAGGACCAACTTTAGTCAGGATAAGTGTACCAGATGTTCCCCTTCAAAATGGCCAATTATTAGCGCCCTTTCCGCTCAATATTTGGGAAGAGGCCCAGGGCCATTGCCTATAAAAGGACCAGCCACCCATAGAGAGGGGAGGTGGGAGATCGAGATCGAGGATCAAGGATTGGATCGAAATCAGAGAGAGAGAAGGGTGACTGAACTCCTCCTAGCAGTTCGTCCCCCCAACAAAGAACAGACCCTCGCGAGGCTGTTCTTCCTTGTATTGTTCATCATCATCAGCCCAAGAGGCAATCTACCACACCACACACTGGAGTAGGGTATTACACCACAACGGTGGCCCGAACCAGTATAAACCCCGTGACTCTTGTGTTGTTCTTTCCATAGCTTAGATCTTAGCGAGGCGGAGGGGTGCAGGTAGGTAGAAGGCGAAATCTCCGCGCGCACCCCAGTGTTCGAACCTCAAGGGTCTGCCGGAACCCAAAATCCGACATTTGGCGCGCCAGGTAGGGGTGCACCGGAATTCGTCTCCCACCACCCCGTTCTCCTCCGACCATCGTGCCCATGTCTGATGCTCGTCGGGCCCGCGCTGAGCGCCGGGCCGCTCTCGCTTCCCGCGTCGCCCAGACGGCTCCTGTCGGCGGGCGTCCTCGCCGTTCCCCGTCACCTGCCGTCAACGCCACCACCGGACCGGTGGGGGACAAGCAACAAGCATCATCTCAGCATCCGTCAGTGCGGCAAGACGGCCGCACCAGCTGGTTCTTCGTCCCGCGCGCTCCGCACACCCATGGAGGCTCGAGCTGCGCTCATCGCGGCAAACGAGCTCCTGCGCTACTGTCCCGTCGACGACGTCTACGAAGAATGGCTCAACCGCGTCGCCGAGCTCATCCGCGCCGCAGGGGGCTCTCCTGCGCCGTCCGTTCCGCTGCACCACACCCTGCCCTGCGCGGGCAACGAAGCTCCGGCGGCGCCCCGGCCGCCTCCTCCTCAAGAAGGCGCCATGGCTCCAAGGCGCGTGGCCCCTGGGCGGAACCCGCTCCGTCAGGTGCCAGCGCGGCAAGAGCAGAGCTGCCAAGAAGTCCCTCGGCCGCAAGAAGCTGCCCGGGCGCTCCCTGCTCCAGCACGTCGCGACCATGCTCCTGCTCCCGCAGGCCAAGACCCTGCGCTGCTCCCAGCCGCAGCGCATGGGGACATGCAAGACCAAGCTCTCCGCCACCCGAGGCC
Source organism: Triticum urartu (assembly GCF_003073215.2). NCBI lineage: Eukaryota > Viridiplantae > Streptophyta > Magnoliopsida > Poales > Poaceae > Triticum > Triticum urartu. Next base: position 192,935,839 of record NC_053027.1, on the reverse strand, counting down.
TCCCGTGGCCACAGCAGGCTACCGTGCCTTCACCACCGAGCTACACAGCGTCGCGTGGCCTGGCAAGTTCAAGCCAGACCTGCCTCCTCGTTACGACGGCACGGCCGACCCTGCGGAGTTCCTCCAGCTCTATGAGCTGGGCATCGAAGCTGCCAACGGAGACGAGAAGGTCATGGCGAACTGGTTTCCCATGGCGCTCAAGGACGGGGCCCGCACCTGGCTCTTGAAACTGGCTCCAGGCACGATCTCCTCCTAGGACGAGATGCGCAACCGCTTCATCGCCAACTTCCAAGGTACTCGCGACCGGCCACCCACCGTGAGCGACATGCGCCGCATCAAGCAACAACCCGGGGAGACCCTGCAGAAGTACATCCGGTGCTTCAGCAACGCACGCCTCAAGATTCCCAAGGTGACTGAGGAGGCCATCATCTCAGCCTTCTCCGACGGCGTGCGCGATGTCAAGATGAAGGAGGAGCTGGCGATGCATGAAGACCTGTGCACTTCCTTGGAGCTGTTCAACTTGGAAACCAAGTGCGCCAGGGCTGAGGAAGGGCGTCTCTCCCTCCTCGAGCTGCCTGCCGCAGACCCAGAAGAGAAGAAGCCCAAGGCCAAGGATGTGAAGCGCAAGGGGCTGCCGTGCTCGCGGCAGAACCAGACACCAAGCGGGGCAGAGATCAGCCCGAACCTTCCAAGGGCAGTCGATACTGTGTGTACCACGACCTCCACCCCCACAACACCAACGAATGTCAAGAGCTCCGAGCCGTGCGAGAAGGAAGGATCGGCCGTCGCCCCGACCGCGGTGACCGGGGCTACGGTTGAGGAGGAGGAAGGAACGCAGGACGCTGGGAAGATCGTGGCCCGGGCCAAGGGTGGCGCGATCAACCTCGTGAGGATCGCTGGCAAGATCTGCCTCGCGAGGAAGACTGGAGGGATCAGCCTCGCGAGGATCACCCGCAAGGCAACGCAGGCCTCCCTCCGCTGCCGCCGCAGCCAAGGAGAAACGAGGACCGCCACCAGGACGAGGGGGCTGGGGGCTTCCAGGAGCCGCCCGCGATCGCCTGCATCCTGGGTGGGGCTCAAGCCCCAGCCTCTCAACACATCTTCAAGCAGTTCGCCCGCGAAGTGAATGCAGTCCTGCCCAAGCTCGAAGCCATGCGCCCTCTCAGGTGGTCGGCGCACGCCATCACGTTCAGCTCAGCAGATCAGCTCAAGTGTGCGGCTACAGCCGGAGTCCTCCCGATGCTTTGTTCCCCAATCATCAGCAACGTGGTGGTCACCAGGACCCTCATCGATGGCAGGGCAGGGCTCAACGTCCTGTCCGTGGAAACATTCAACAATCTCCAAGTGCCCTACAGCCAGCTTCAGCCAACCAAGCCTTTCTTCGGAGTCACCGACCGCTCCACGGTCCCGATTGGGCAGGTCCGCCTCCCTGTCACCTTCGGGGCACGCAACAACTACCTCACCGAGCTCATCGACTTCGACGTCGCTCACATTCGCCTGCCGTACAACGCCATCCTTGGGTACCCAGCGCTGGCCAAGTTCATGGCCGTAACTCACCACGGCTACAACGTCCTCAAGATGCCAGGAAGTGGCAGAGTCATCACGGTGCCCTGTGAAGAGAAGGACGCGGTGTGTTCCCTGGAGCGATCCTTTCAGGCCGCGTCACTAGAAGACCCGGATCGCGGAAGCAGGAGGCTTCCCGAGACCGCCCCCAAGAAGAAGAAGACATCGTTCGGCCCGGCCCCTTAGGAGGCAGGCCCCTCTGGGCCCGCGCCTGCCCAGGGGGAACCTCCTTCCATCGCATAGGAAAGCGCGCCCGGCGCCCTCCTCAGGCAGGGCTCGGGGGCTCTCCCCTGGAGGGCCACCGACCTGGCTAGGGTCATGAGGGAGGCGCTTGGGCACCACATGGAGGCGTGCTTCGAAGCACGTTTCCCTCAAGAAGGAGTAAGTCAAGGAGAGCCAGACCCTCAGGAGTTCGTCAGCAAGGCCATTCAGGAGCTACAGGAGTCAAGAGTCATGAAAGGCGGCCGCCGCCTACCAGCAGTGGCTCCCCATCCAGGCGAGGATGGTGGGCTGCGCATCTGCATCGACATACCAGGGCTCAATCGAGTCGCCTCTCTGGAGCGCCTCTGGCCCTCGCGAGTGGGGCGCTACAGAGGTCCACCCCACAGCTACGTTCGCACGTGTTACGGCTTGCCGAACGCGGCTGCCACGTACCAGCGCCTCATGAGGGGCATCATGGAGGAACAAGAGGCCAAGCGTTCCGCAGCCCTGGCGGAGATGGAGATGGTCCATGAGGAGCCACCAGCGCCTCCGGAGCCTCCCGAGGCCCCTAGGCCCGGGGGCTCGTGAGGATCGGCTTCCCCAGCACACCGAGTCTACTACACCAATAGTCCTTCGTCCTCAACATCATCAGGTGACATCTTTCAAGTTTCATTTCCAGGTGGGAGCGCCCCCCAGGGCTGCATTATTCCCAGGCCGCGTGGGTCCGTCCCTGCGGCATGTATCCCTTTTATTTCATGTTGTTAGCTTACTTGGTTGGGGCGCCCCTCGAGCTGCATCATCCCCAAGTCGCTCGGGCCAGACCCAGCGGCATGTATCCCTTTTGTGTTTATTTCCGGTTATGCATTTGACCCACCATGCTTGATTATTTGATGCCGGTCCACGACACCTCTTCTTCTCCATGCCGACCACTTGCACATTAAAGGGGGGTACCTGAGCATCGCGAATCAGGGCTCTTACTGGCTCTCCAACCCTCACCCTCTGGCCTTGTCCACGGCATCGCGACCTGGAATACCAGTGACGGCTGAGACCAGCTCGAGGGCCGGAACCCGAGGACGTAGAGTGCCGGCATCTAACCAAATTTGCAGGGACACATCATAAGATAAGGCCCAGTGCCAGGCGCAACCTGCCTAGAGGTAGGGCCCCGTGAGTCCCGCGCTGGCTCACGGGTGCCCAGATACACCTCGACAGGCCCTACCGTGCCAGCCACGTGTCAGGGCGGGGCTATACACGCCCCGGGGGCTCCTCCCGGAGGGGGGGGCCCTCCCACGTACCAGTGGAAGCACCATGCTCCGCGCTGGCTGACGACACTGCCGAGGAGTGGCTATGCCCGTACACATAGGAAGCGCTATGCTCCGCGCTGGTGATAAACAACTGAGGGTGGCCCCCGGGCCGCATCAACCTCAGGGAGGCCAGAGCTTAGTGTCTAGCCTCATCATAACGCCTCCCCTTGGGAGTGCCACGCGAGGGGGCTGGGCACGGGGGCTGTGCCTGAGTCACGCCCAGACACACGCCGCCCAGCAAGGCCCCCCGGGCCTGGTTCGTCGCGCGTCTGTCCCCGAGCGGAGCCAAGGTACGAAGGTCGTTTGAGCGTCAAGGGGGACTCCTGAGCATCGCGACTCAGGAGCCTAACTGGTCACGTAGCCCCTCACTCCTTAGTTCCGAAAGGCTAACGGCGGTTGAGGTATGCGCGCGGCCGGGCTCTGCACACGTAGAACGGTAGATCCACCCACATCATACCTCCCTACTTGTTGTTCATGCTCCAAGGGGGACTCCTGAGCATCGCGACTCAGGAGCCTAACGGGTCACGTAGCCCCTCACTCCTTAGTTCCGAAAGGCTAACGGCGGTTGAGGTATGCGCGCGGCCGGGCTCTGCAGACGTAGAACGGTAGATCCACCCACATCATACCTCCCTACTTGCTGATTCGTGCACCAAGGGGGACTCCTGAGCATCGCGACTCAGGAGCCTAACTTGTCACGTAGCCCCTCACTCCTTGGTCCCGTCCTGGTTTCCGGTTGGGGCTAACGGCGGCCGAGCTATGCACGGGGCCGGGCTCTGCCGGCGTAGAACATAAGCAAGTAGGAAGGAAAAGCGTAAATCTCAAGGAATTCAAAAGAAAATATTACAGTCCACACTGTTATCTCAATGCCAAACGCAAGTTTAAACGCCTCCCCGAGGCATGATACATGTGCAGGAATTAAAGGCAGGACAGGAGCCACAACGGAGTCACTTGTCGGCGGTGGAGCAGCGCGGAGTGGGTTCGCCTCATGGAGCAGTGGGGTCGGCAGCGCCTTGCTTCGGCTTGGTGCTGAAGGCCCGAAACTTCCCCAGCAGAGCCTCCCCGCGACCCTTCACGGCCTCGGCAGCGGCAGTGGCACGCTCGCCGCTTACTGGCCCCAGCAGGCTGTCGAGGTCGATGCCGGGATCGTGAAGGTAGATGTGGGTGAGGACCCGCGTCAGCGCTGTAGAAGACAGGACACGCGCCTCGGCCTCGGCCGTGGGGCCAAGGCCAAGGGCGGCATCTTCAAGAGCACGAACCAGGAAGGGAAGCAGCTTGGCGGGGCCGTCCTCGGCGCCAGCCAGCGGGCTCTCCAGGCCGCTGTCGTAAAGCGTCCTCAGCAAGGAGCGAGCCTTCGCCTCCATCTCCATGAAGGCCACGCGGTCCTTGACAAGAACCAGGGCCTTGTCGTCCAGCTCGGCCTTCCTCGCGCCCCAACTCCTGCTCCAGCGCGCCTAGGCGGTCACGGCGCTTCCTGAGCTTGACCTCCCTCTCCTTGATGGCCGCCTCGCGAGCCTTCACGCCTTCTTCCTGCTCTTGGCGAAGGCGCACCTCTTTCGCGAGCTGGTCCCGCAGGCCTTGCAGCTCGTCCTCCAGCGCCTTGCAGCGACCACGGACGTCGACCACCTCCCCCAGGGCTGCGTCACGAGCAGCCTTCGCCTCAAGGACAGCCTGCTTCTCCTCATCGCAAGCCGTCGAGGCCTGGACCAGCGCCGCCCGAATCGAAGCGTCGGAGCGAATCCATCCTGAAGCCAGCTCCAAGCGCCCGGCCACCAAGCGAGGGTCGGCGCCAAGAAGATCCTGCCGTAGCCGGTCCAGCTCAGCAGCAGCACGATCCAAAACGGCAGGAGGAGTCGGAGAGACAGCAGTCGGTGGAGTAGAAGGAGAAGGCGGCAGCGCAGCCACAACATCCTGAGGCGGAGTCTGCTGCGCCCCAACGGCTGTAGTGGCGGCAGCAGGCAAAGGCACCACGGGAGTCACTTGGGCCATGGGGGCTGAGCTCGCCCCCGCCGGCTCAGTCAGGCCTCGCGAGGACGACCGGGCAGGAGAAGCCCGCGCGTCGCGGTCACCCTCCTTCGCAGGCAGAGGCGCTGCCACGGATGGAACCTCAGGAGCTCCCTTTGGCTTCTTTGTTGCGGGCGCCAGCCTATCCAAGAGATGCGGACGTCAAGCCTCAGAAGCAGAACAAGAAATAAAGACAAGAATCAAGTGCTTACGGGTCGTCGCCAGTGAGCTCAAGCGGCCTCCGGCCAAATTTGAAGCCCGAAAGCCGGCTAGAAGGGTCAACCTCGGGAAGCTTGCAAGCGGAAGGTGCGTCTGCGGTCCGCCTCGGGGCCGGGGCAGACCCGTGGGAGATCAGCCCGGTCCTGTCCTTCTTCGGGATCAGGGGCAAACTCCCGCCATCCTGCTCGTCATCATCCTCGTCGTCATCGCTCGGAGAGAGGTGGAGAACGCGGGACCTGCACCGGGGGAGGGGAGCCCTCGACTCTCCGTCAGTCGCCTCGGAGTCAGGCCCTTTTTCCCGCTCCCCTCCTTCCTCCTCTTCGTTGGAGTCGTCGGAGGGCACGTCCACCGGTTCCTTGGGAGTTTCCATGGGCACGGGCCCGTCCCCGTTGAAGACGGGCATGGACTCCACTACCTGCTCCCAGTCGTCGCGGAGGAACAAGGGCGTAGGAGCGCCCTCCAACCTCGCCACATCGCCCCCGACCAGAGATTGGAGGACCGTAGCCAGATCTCCGTCGGCCAAGGCCGCGGGGCTCGAATGGGGCCTCCACATCGGAAGTGAGTACTGCCGAAGCGGAGCCAGCTGGTGCTCCAGGAATCCCCTCAGCAGCGACGTGCCAGTCAGCTTCGCCGCCGCCATGTTGGCCGGCCTCAGATCCGCGTCCATCTTCTCCAACACCAGCTTCGCGCGGGGGTCCGTGAGCCCCGCTCGACCCCAATCGCTAGAGCTCGTGGGTTGCTCTGTGGGCAAGATCAGCCGAGGGTGGATGCACCCAGCATCCGCCAAGACCCACTTGGTCCTGAAGCCCTCAATCCTTTTCCCGGGGTTCGAAATGGCAATGGCGCCACCGTACGCGATGAAGCTCGCACACGCGGTAGCAGGACCGAGAGAGTTATGGAGGTAGAAGTAGTGGCGCAGCAAGGCCACTGAGGGCTGCACCCCTACATGAGCCTCGCAGTAATAGGCGAAGATCGCCAGGAGAAGGACGGATTTGGGGTGGAGATGTAGAGCCTGTAGCTTATAATGGCGGAGGACAGAGAAGAAGAACTCAGAGAAGGGAGGCACCAGGCCAGCAGCAATGGCGCTTACGAAGAACGGATAGAAGGTGCTCCCTTGACCTTCAGGGGTGGCGGAGCCGGCCTTGAACACCTTCGCCCCGTCAATGCCCCGCGCCGCCGCCATCCGGTGCAACCGGGCGAGGCTCGCCTCCGACACGTTCGGCGAGTCCAGGGCAGACGAGTACCAAGCTACGGCCGGGGACTGACGAGGCGCCATGGCTTCCTAGGTCACCCGGTCGGAGTGGATCTGGAAATATTGGAGGAAGGAAGGAGAGGCGCAAGAAAGGGGATCTGAGCAGCAACCAGAAAAAGCAAAGCCTAGGCGGATGCCGCTCCTTTATCAACTGGCGCGGTTGCTAAGGCGCTCACATCCAATCAACTGCCACGCGGCGCCCAAGACCGCAGGCTGTTAGGGCCCGCGGCACTTCGCTCTTGCCCTTCCGCCTCCCTGCACGACCAAGTCCGGGCGCGCCTTGGGCCCGGGGGCTACTATCGGCGTTCTGGGAACGGGGGTCCCCAGACTTGCCTACCTGCGGCCTGTGGCGTGGCTCAAAGGGGGGCCCAGCACGGCCCATCTTCATCAACACAGACCCAAGACCCTCGCGAGGGGCCAAGCCTCGCGGGGCGGACGACACGGAGCTTCCTCAGGCACGGCCTCACCAGGCTGGCTCGCGAGGAGGCAGAGAGATCAAGGTGGGGTACCTCTCGAGGTGCCCGTGACGCAAGCCATGACGACCAAGGGCGCCAGGCGGGCGCCAGCCCGCGCAGTGTCCTCCTTTCCTCTTTGGTGCAAAGGGGGCAAGCGCAGCCGCGGAGTACCGAGGCATCAAGCAAAGGTTGCCATTTCGGTGCAAGAAGACCAAGACCAAGACCAGGAGGACTGCAAGACCGAGGTCATCGTGGATCCCAAGACGGCGTCACCACCAGAGCTTTGCGTAGGCGAGGACCAACTTTAGTCAGGATAAGTGTACCAGATGTTCCCCTTCAAAATGGCCAATTGTTGGCGCCCTTCCCGCTCAATATTTGGGAAGAGGCCCAGGGCCATTGCCTATAAATAGAACCAGCCACCCAGAGAGAGGGGAGGTGTGATATCGAGATCGAGGATCAAGGATCGGATCGAAATCAGAGAGAGAGAGAGAGAAGGGTGACTGAACTCCTCCTAGCAGTTCGTCCCCCCAGCAAAGAATAGACCCTCGCGAGGCTGTTCTTCCTTGTATTGTTCATCATCATCAGCCCAAGAGGCAATCCACCACACCACACACTGGAGTAGGGTATTACACCACAACGGTGGTCCGAACCAGTATAAACCCTGTGTCTCTTGTGTTGTTCTTTCCATAGCTTAGATCTTAGCGAGGTGGAGGGGTGCAGGTAGGTAGAAGGCGAAATCTCCGCGCGCACCCCAGTGTTCGAACCTCAAGGGTCTGCCGGAACCCGAAATCCGACAGATCCCACTGGTAACTAGACTGTCGTGAAGGATCAATTTGTGGTTTCGGCTCTGGCTCCTCAGCTGGTGCAGGGTTCTGATAGGCGTGAATAGCCTTCAACGGAACAAGGTACGTTCCTACAGACAAATCAAACAAAGAAGGAGTAGGCAGGGTAATAGTCTCAGGATGATGTTTGTTAAAGAACAATTGATATTTAAGCTCTCCTGCCCTATTCTTAACAATAAAATCATGTGCTACCATACTTTTATAATCTAGATAAACACGGGGCAACACCTTTTCTTCCTTCTCAGCATGCCTAATAGCTATGATAAATGTGCAGCTAGGCATGAGGAATAGATGCCTCCAAAGATGGGGCGTTTGGTACGGTTCAGACTTAACTGTTTGGCAATAATACCGCCCATACTAAAAGTGTTATCACTGTATAAACATTGGAGAAAAATAATAGTATCAGGGATACTAACGTTTCCACAGTTTCCGCGACCAATTAAGCAACGACTAGCAAATAATGCAAAGTAACGTAAAACAGGAAAATGTATGCTAGTGATTTGTGCATCGGAAACTTTCCTAGTTTCCCCTACAATGATAGTATCAATAAAACCCTCCACATCATCATGATGTGGTTCTTCTGTCTTGCCCTCAAAAGGGACTAGACAAACCCGACAAAAATCATAAAGTGACATCTCCTTATGCTCATCATATAAATGAAACTCCACCGTAGGTGGTGAGTTCCTAGAATGGAAATGAAAGTTTTGCACAAAGGTATTTGTGAGTAAGAGATACTGATTGCATTGGTCATGGAGGAAAGCGGTGAGGCCTGCATTATGAGCCAATTCATGAAAATCTTCATAGATACCGGCTGCTCTCAAGAAATCATCAGAAGGCCATTCACACGCCCGAATCTCCGCGGTGCATGGCAAATTATACTTAGGCTTCGGTGCCTTTTCCTTCGAGCTTTGGCTTGATGAGCCCCTCAATAATCTCCTCACCATTTTCTGAAAATTTCTGAAATTTTTAGTAACTTCAAAATAAAAGTAAACCAAACTCAATAATATTGATAGCAACTACTCCTACAAGTGCCTAGGGCCGATATCAAGGAACAATCTCCCCAAGCAGTTTTGTGAGAGGTGCTTTGAGCAAGGAGATCGAAAATGGCAGCAAAATGAGCTTGGACTCGGGTTTGAGCTGGATATTCGTGTTTGGGGGAGGAAGAAGGAGTGTGTGGTACAAAAGGAGTGTGTGCCTAGGGCCTATTTATTTTTATTTTATTTAATATAAATAACAGAAAGTAAAGGTGGGGTACAGAAGGTTGTGCATTCTAGTTTCATCCATCTCATGCTCATCAAAAGGAATCCACTAACAAGGTTGATCAAGTCTTGTTAACGAACTCATTCCGAATAACATGGAACCGGAGAAATTTCGAATAACACTATGTTACCTCAACGGGGATATGCACATCCCCAATAATAAGAATATCATATTTCTTCTTGACAGTAGGAAGAGGAAATTCAAAACCTCCAAATATAATCGATGGAATTTTTCCAATAGAGTTGATACTACGAAATTGAGGTTGTTTCCTCGAAAAGTGTACCATATGCTCATTACCATTAACATGAAAAGTGACATTGCCTTTAGTGCAATCAATAATAGCCCCTGCAGTATTCAAAAAGGGTCTTCCAAGAATAATAGACATACTATCGTCCTCGGGAATATCAAGAATAACAAAGTCCGTTAAAATAGTAACGTTTGCAACTACAACAGGCACATCCTCACAAATACTGACAGGTATAGCAGTTGATTTATCAGCCATTTGCAAAGATATTTCAGTAGGTGTCAACTTATTCAAATCAAGTCTACGATATAAAGAGAGAGGCATAACACTAACACCGGCTCCAAGATCACATAAAGCAGTTTTAACATAATTTCTTTTAATGGAGCATGGTATAGTGGGTACACCAGGGTCTCCTAGTTTCTTTGGTATTTCACCCTTAAAGGTATAATTAGCAAGCATGGTGGAAATTTCAGCTTCCGGTATCTTTCTTTTATTTGTAATGATATCTTTCATGTACTTAGCATAAGGATTGGTTTTGAGCATATCAGTTAATCGCATATGCAGAAAGATAGGTCTAATCATTTCAGCAAAGCGCTCAAACTCCTCATCATCCTTTTTCTTGGATGGTTTGGGAGGAAAAGGCATGGGTTTCTGAACCCAAGGTTCTCTTTCTTTACCATGTTTCCTAGCAACAAAGTCTTTCTTATCATAACATTGATTATTTGACTGTGGGTTATAAGATCAACAGCAGGTTCAATTTTTATATCATTATCATTACTAGGTCGAGCATCATCATCAACATTATTATTAACATTATCACTAGTTTCAGGTTCATTACCGGATTGTGTTTCAGCATCAGAAATAGAAATATCATTTGGATTCTCAGGTGTTTCAACAATAGGATCACTAGAAGCATGCAAAGTCCTATCATTTTTCTTTTTCTTCCTTTTGGAAGAACTAGGTGCATCTATATTATTTCTTTGAGAATCTTGCTCAATTCTCTTAGGGTGGCCTTCAGGATATAAAGGTTCCTGACTCATTCTACCAGTTCTAGTAGCCACTCTAACAGCATAATAATTATTTTTACTATTTAATTCATTAAGCAAATCATTTTGAGCTTTAAGTACTTGTTCTACTTGAGTGTTAACCACAGAAGCATGTTTACTAATAAGTTTAAGTTCACCTTTAACATTAGCCATATAATCACCCAAGTGTTCAAGCATATTTGAATTGTTTTTCAATTGCCTACCAAAATAAGCATTAAAATCTTCTTGCTTAGCCATAAATTTATCAAACTCATCTAAGCATGGGCTAGCAAATTTAGTAAATGGAATTTCAGCTTTATCATATCTGTAGAGAGAATTTACCTGTACTACCTGTGTCGGGTTATCAAGACCATGAGTTTTTGCAATAGGTAAAGGATTAAGATCATATGTTTCTTCAACAGGCGGTAAATTAAGACCATGTATTTCTTCAATAGGAGGTAAATTCTTAACATCTTCAGCTTTAATACATTTTTCTTTCATAGATTTCTTTGCCTCTTGCATATCTTCAGGACTGAGAAATAGAATACCCCTCTTCTTTGGAGTTGGTTTAGGAATAGGCTCAGGAATTGGCTCCAGAGGTGTCCAATTATTTTCATTTGTCAACATATTATTCAATAGAATTTCAGCTTCATCCGGTGTCCTTTCCCTGAAAACGGAACCAACACAACTATCCAGGTAATCTCTGGAGGCATCGGTTAGTCCATTATAAAAGATATCAAGTATTTCATTTTTCTTAAAAGTATAATCAGGCAAAGCATTAAGTAATTGGAGAAGCCTGCCCCAAGCTTGTGGGAGACTCTCTTCTTCAATTTGCACAAAAAAATATAACCCTTAAAGCATCTTGTTTCTTATGAGCAGGGAAATATTTAGAAGAGAAGTAATAAATCATATCTTGGGGACTACGCACACAAGCAGGTTCAAGAGAATTAAACCATATCTTAGCATCACCCTTTAATGAGAACGGAAATATTTTGAGGATGTAAAAGTAACAAGTTCTCTCATCTTTAGTGAACAGGGTGGCTATATCATTCAATTTAGTAAGATGTGCCACAACAGTTTCAGATTCATAACCATGAAAAGGATCGGATTCAACCAAAGCAATTATATCAGGATCAACGGAGAATTCATAATCCTTATCAGTAACACAGATAGGTGAAGTAGAAAAAGCAGGGTCAGGTTTCATTCAAGCACTTAGAGATTGCTTACTCCATTTAGCTAATAACCTTTTGAGTTCATTTCTATTTTCGCAAGCTAAAATAGCGAACGAAGCTTCTTGATCAAAAACATAACCCTTAGGAATAACAAGTGGTTCTTCATCATCACATTCATCAGTATCATCAGATTCAATATTTTCAATTTCTCTAAACATAGCAAGTTGTTCATCAAGAAAATCACTAAGTGGCATAGTAGTATCAGGCATAGAGGTAGTTTCATCATAAGTATCATGCATAGCAGAAGTGGCATCATCAATAACATGTGACATATCTGAACGAATAGCAGAAGCAGGTGTAGGTGTCGCAAGCTTGCTCATAACAGAAGGTGAATCAAGTGCAGAGCTAGATGGCAGTTCCTTACCTCCCCTCGTAGTTGAGGGATAGATCTTGGTTTTCGGATCTCTCAAGTTCTTCATAAAGATAAGTAGATATATGTACCAAGTGACTCAAAGAATGGAGCTATGCTCCCCGGCAACGGTGCCATAAAATAGTCTTGATAACCCACAAGTATAGGGGATCACAATAGTTTTCGAGGGTAAAGTATTCAACCCAAATTTATTGATTCGACACAAGGGGAGCCAAAGAATATTCTCAAGTATTAGCAGCTGAGTTGTCAATTCAACCACACCTGGAAACTAAATATCTGCATCAAAGTGATTAGTAGCAAAGTAATATGATAGTAGTGGTAAGGGTAGCAAAAGGTAACAGTAGTAAAAGTAATGTTTTTGGTATTTTGTAGTGATGATAGCAATAGCAACGGGAAAGTAAATAAGAGAAGAACAATATATGGAAAGCTTGTAGGCAATGGATCAGTGATGGAGAATTATGCCGGATGCGGTTCATCATGTAACAGTCATAACCTAGGGTGACACAGAACTAGCTCCAGTTCATTGATGTAATGTAGGCATGTATTCGGAATATGATCATACGTGCTTATGGAAAAGAACTTGCATGACATCTTTTGTCCTACCCTCCCGTGGCAGCGGGGTCCTTACAGAAACTAAGGGATATTAAGGCCTCCTTTTAATAGAGTACCGAAACAAAGCATTAACACATAATGAATACATGAACTCCTCAAACTACAGTCATCACCGGTAAGTATCCCGATTATTGTCACTTCGGGGTTAACGGATCATAACACATAATATGTGACTATAGACTTGCAAGATAGGATCAAGAACACTCATATATTGATGAAAACATAATAGGTTCAGATCTTAAATCATGGCACTCGGGCCCTAGTGACAAGCATTAAGCATAGCAAAGTCATAGCCACATCAATCTCAGAACATAGTGGACACTAGGGATCAAACCCTAACAAAACTAACTCGATTACATGATAGATCCCATCCAACCCATCACCGTCCAGCAAGCCTACGATGGAATTACTCATGCACGGCGGTGAGCATCATGAAATTGGTGATGGAGGATGGTTGATGATGACGATGGCGACGGATTCCCCTCTTCGGAGCCCCGAACGGACTCCAGATCAGCCCTCCCGAGAGGTTTTAGGGCTTGGCGGTGACTCTGTATCGTAAAACGCGATGATTTCTTCTCCTTGATTTTTTCTCATCGAAACTCAATATATGGAGGTGGAGTTGGAGTTGGAGATGCAACAGGGGCCCACGAGGTAGGGGGCGCGCCCTAGGGGGCAGGCGCCCCCCACCCTCGTGGCAAGGTGGTGGGCCCCCTGGCCTCCATCTTTTGCAGGTATTTTTCTTATTTTGTGAAAAGTAGCTCCATGAAGTTTCAGGTCATTCCGAGAACGTTTGCTCCTGCACATAAATAACACCATGGTAATTCTGGAGAAAACAATGTCAGTCCAGGTTAGTTCCATTCAAATCATGCAAGTTAGAGTCCAAAACAAGGGAAAAAGTGTTTGGAAAAGTAGATACGTTGGAGACGTATCATATGCCGATACGAGTTGCTTGGAGCTTGTAGATCTGAGTTATAGCAGCTCACATGATGTGTCTTAATATTTTTGCAGGAAACCTTGGTGAGTTTGAGAATTACACACAATTTGTACAAAAACTACTTAGATGCCCTTTGATCCCATATCCAACGACCTCGAAGCTCGTATCACCGTAGCATCTAAGATGAAGGAGGACATCATATTCTCCTGTATGTAAGAATATCATGTGCTACCACACCTTAGATGCTTTGGTGATACAAGCTCTTCGGAGGCATTGGATTTGTGACCAAACACCTCCTCGGTGGTTCGAATGGTTTTTTGCAGAAAAGCCCCAAAAGAGTTCAGCCACTGCTTACAAGCACAAAGACTGCTCAGATGCCATTGGATCTCAGATCAAATGACCTCCAAGCTCGTATCACCGTAGCATCCAAGCTACGATAACACCTTATGTTTTCTCGCATGGGAGAGTATGAGGTGCTCCCGCACCGTAGATTCTATGGTGATACGAGTTCACTGAGATCTAATGGCCCACAGTAGGAGGTTTGAATGTTTTTGCAATATACTACTGATAGAGTTTGGGAAATGCGCAGAAAGTTCAAGTACTACGCATGTGCCATCTGATCACTGATCATATGACCTAGATGCTCGTATCATCGTAACGGGTAATTAAGCTACGGGGAGCACCTAATATGAGCACCAGGGAGCCGTTGGATCGAAGATGCAGCGGCACACACGAGGCCTGAATGTTTTATTTGCAAAAAAAACCTTTGGAGAGTTTGGAAATTGCGCATAATTACAAAGACTACTCCCAAGCCATTGGATCTCACTTCCAACGGTGTAAAAACTCGTATCACCATAGTATCTAAGCTGCGGGGTGGATGTGATATTCTATGTTGCTGTCATTTTTGTTCGTAAACTTGCAAAAACCATGTAACTCGTGCCGTTACTTGTCTAACCGCGCAAAGTGTTTGTTCAAAAAAACCATCCTACACTGAAATATCAGAACAACACACGGGGGTCCCACTTGTCATTAATCAAATTTGGACCTAAAACTAACAAATCTAAAAGACAAGATTCGAAATGACAACCTTGACTACAAAGCATAAGTCGATAGCCTGAAAAAATGAACGGTTGTTGGCTTTGTCCCATAACTTGATTTTATACAGTACTTGCGTTGAGTAGAGTAGAGGGAGTGCCTCGTCAACACGTGCATGACCGTTGTCTCACTGGTGGGTCCCAGGTCTGCGATCTCAATCTCTCTTCTCTCCATCATCTAACCTTTGCATGGGCACACACAAAGAGCGGCGCTAGCTTGCCGTGTTGTTATTACAACTAAAAAATGTTGGAAAATAGAAGAATCGCCTAGAACAAGAGATGTTGTGGCTGGTCGAGATGGAGCTAACCACATCCATCCTCCGTGCCACATTTGCATGATGAAGCTGTGTCGCTAGTGGGGTGTTTACGACCGACTGGCTGGGTCCCGAGGTCGAACCATAGGTACTACGTCTGATACAGTATATTTTTACATGCACATTTTCCTCCGTGCCGAGACGTGGCACACCCTACCACGCGGTTTCGGGCATGCATATATTCTTCCTGACGTGGGACGCCCTACCACGCGTTTCCTGGGTCCTCCTCGGTCGTAGCGCCAAAGCAAGTAAGTGAGTCGTCAAATCACGAAAGACCACCTTTCCCGCCGAGTACATCAGTGAAGCACGGTGGCTAGCTAGTTGGGCTAGTTGGACCGATTAGCTAGGCCGCCGCCACATTTTTTTTCACCCCTTTTTTTATCTACTTGTCGGCAGGTAAATTTAAATATCCACCGCGGCATTGCTATGGTGCTTGGGTGCGGCAGGATTTTTAATTTTTTGATTGATGGGAGCAGGCGCGGTAGGATTTTTAAGTTTTTGATTGACAGGAGCAGGCACGGCAGCAATTAGTCACGATGACTCCGCCTGTAAAAACCAACTACTCCCTGATGTGAGAAGTCGTCGACTGGTGTTTTACTGTGGTGAAAACCAAAAGATTCACTGCTCCCTCCGCCTCCCCGTAGATTGCATTGCCTTTCATCCGTTTTGCCCCCTTTGCTTCCTCTCCCCATTGCTTCTACCTGGTGCCATGGCGGCGCAGTAGATCACGGAGTCCAAGGTGAGGCACCTGACACTGGCTCCCGTCGACCGGGAGCGGGCTCTGCGGGCGGTTGCACCCTGCATCACCAACATCGTGCGCCTCGAGAAGCAGAGGGACTTCGGTGGTGTTTAGGCGCCCTCTGCATGGGCATGTCCATGTCTCAGCGCAACATGACCGTTGGATCAAACTCAGACGGTGCAGATCAGTCACTGTAGCACAAAGCGTGCGGGTGTGTTTGGTTGCATTCTCATCATAATTTAGTTGTTTCCTCTTCGTGTATTTTCATCAACCTACTAGTGTGGACTCATGCACCCTTCATGCACTCTGCCAAACACCCAAAAGTGGGTCGAGAAGGGAACTTTTGCTCCCATCCCGTGCACCCTTCATACACCCTGCCTAACACTATTCGTGCTTCATATGGTTCATGTTTCATGGAGTACTGTAGCACCGTACTCTCCGTGCGCGGTGGACCAAGTTCTGTTAACATCGATCTCACCGTTCATTCTCGACCGGACAGTCGAAAAAGCGGTACTATGTTACATATAGGAGTAGTTGACATGCGCACAACATCATTTGTTATCGTCATATCTTACTACACTAGCAATGAGATTGTGTAGTACTGACGTATGAACCACTTCACATGCCTAGTAGTAGGAGCATTGTGTATGTTCAAGTGGTTGCCGTGTTTCGCACTCCTCCGTCGTAAGAGTGGAAACGCTTGCTGTAATCATTTTTTTCTTCAGAAAAACAATGGACACGCTCTACCGTGCGGATCCTCCTCCAGCCATGCACTAAATTACTCACTTTCACCGACTTGTGGGACAGCCAGCACCTGGGTCCACCAGCCATGCACTAAATTACTCCATAGTAGAGTGACGATAGACTACCCCGATCGAACCGCCGCAGTAATGCCCAATGAGCCGTCAAATCACAAAACCCCCCTCCTTTCCAGCAGTAAGTTGGACGGACGAAGCAACCATCATTTCACTCTTCTCTCTAAGCTTCCTCTCTTGAAGAAAACCCCCACTCGCTTCGTTTCTCCCTCATCTCGTTCCTCCTTTCACTCTTCTCTCTCAGCTTCCTCTCTTGGATGGACGCCGGAGCACCGGCCGACGTGATGTCTATGGCTCTGGCCAAAACCATCGAGGCTCATGGTACGAAGAAGCGCAAGCACCCCGCCGAGACTACCGCAGACAAGCTCAAAGCCATCGCCCTGTCCAAGCCCCCCTCTCCGGGATCCCCCATTAAGCAAGTCCAGGTAATGTCTCTTGTTGACGATCTTTTTCTCGATCTTGATCGTGTTTTTTCATCAAACACGCAGTACTAGTACTGGTAGTACAACTTTCTGGGTGATCTTGCATGTGATTTTAGTGTGCCAAATGACGGTTCTAAATTCCTCTTTTGACCAAAACATGCGAGAGGTTGACACTGATTTCTTATAGATTACTTTCAACTACTCCCTCGATCCCAAATTTCTTGTCTTAGATTTGTCTAGATACGGATGTATGTAATACTAAAATGTGACTTGATACATCTGTATCTAGACAAATCTAAGACAAGAATTTGGGGACAGAGGGAGTACTTTATGAACATCAATGCTACCTTTTAAGAGGGTATATTTGCCTTAGTAACTTGTGTTATGGATATTGCATGTAATCCCTCTGCTCTCATCACTACAAAAAAAATACACTTTCGTGATGATACGTGTTTGTCACAGTAGGTCGCTTTTTTTGTCATGCATGTACATCCATGACAAATTTATGACGGAATCAAGATAGTCATACCTGTCTTGTCCTAGAAGTGTTCCATGACATTACCAAAATTATCATCACGAAAGTGTCCACTTCCATGACGATAAATCATGCGTCACAGAAGTGCTTTCGTCAAGGGTGACCGGCACGTGGCATCCACCGTAATGGAACGCCGTTAAGCTATCGGGTCGGGTTTTGGATCCGATAACCCGTTAATAACCACGACTAATGGGAAATTTCCACGTGTAAAATTCTTATTGGCCGGACGAAACACGTGTCAGCTCGTCAGTGGGTCAGATAGGCGCCTATGGTACATCGACACGTGGCACGGCCCAACAGAGGCCCATTCCTGTGAAAAGGCCGGCTCATTTGACTTGGTCAAAAGGTGGCGGGCCGGCCCATGGAAAGCCTGTTAACGGCCTGTTCGCATATAGCCCATTTACAGCCCGCTAACCCAAGGCCCGTTACGCCCAATCTGAATTAGGCCCAGTAGCATCATCTGGGCCATCCAATATGATTCCAGCCTGTTTTCACTTCTGGCCCATGTATGGCCCATGACGTCTTTTGGCCCATATCAGGCCCTATGTAACTCTTGGCCTATTAACGGCCCATGGTGAAACTGGCCCGTAATGAACAATGTATCACTTTACACCCATTAACGGCCCGTGGTGAAACTGGCCCGTAATGAACAGTGTATCACTTTATACCCATTAACGGCCCGTTATTCCGTTGGGCCGTTTCCAGCCCATGTTATCTTTCGGCCTTCTCAGAGCCCTTTATTCTTGGGCTCATTTCCAGCATTCGTTTACTTACGGCCCGTTACTGTCATTTTCTGCTTGTGGGCCAAATTCAGCCCGTGGTTACAGTCGGCCCGTTTGTGGTCCATTAATACGTTGGGCCGTTTTCATAGCGTCATCAAATACATCCTATTAACGATGGCCCGTTACGGTCGGCCCATGAACGAACAATTCCAACTATAGCCCGTTTATGGCCATAATGCGGCCTGTTATTGGCCCATGTTTGGCCAATCGATCATACGGCCGGTATAAGGCCCATTGATGATATGGCCCGTAGAAGGCCCATTATTTCTACGGCCCATAGAAGGCCTACTGTTTCTACGGCCCGTAGAAGGCCCACTGTTTCTACGGCCCGTAGGAGGCCCAGTGTCACTACAGTAAATATTAGCCCATGGTTATTGTGGCCTAGTTTTAAAAAATAGGTTATTGCAGCCACTAGTTAACCGCGGAAAAAGAACAGCAATGACTACAAGCGAACAAATAAAGAAGACAACAAGGAAATAAATAAGCAAGCAACTAATGCTAGGCTATCATGGCTATTCCACATATTACATCCATTGGGCATCAAAGTTCGCCACCAGTGCAAATATAGGGAACAAAGCAGCATATCATATACACTGGCCGTCAAAATTGGCCACTAGTGCAAATAAATGCGGCAGCAAAACAAGAGCATAACTGAAACAACTACAAAAGAGCTCAAGAAATGTTATCCTGGGTATCCACCATGCTGGCAATAAGCTTAGCAAGCTGATTAGCTTTGTCCTGTTTGGCGCTAAAATCCTCCAATGTTTGCTGTTGCACCAGAAAGTATGCATCTGAATGCTCCAGGGACTTCCGCAGTCCTTCCACTTCTTGTCGCAGCACAACTGATCGATGTCTTTCAGCTTGTAGTTGAGACTCAAGAAACCGAACTGATTCAGATAGTGAGTTTGAATAGCTTGTGCAAGCGGTAGTGGCCAGTAACTCCAACACTAAACCAAGACAGGATGTGTCACTATCCTAAACCTTATCTGCATTACTTCCTTTACTGTTGCTTAATAAGGTACTCTTCCCCAATATTCTGTCAGCATTATAAAAGAAGAAACAAGCAGACACATAACAAGTTTAGCATGTACTAGTATATGAAACTCATTTCGGTGAACCAGTTCATTAGTAAGGTGGACATGATTAAACTACCAAGTCTTCTATTGCCAAGTACTAGTACATCATAAAAGCATCAAACAAACATATATCTATGTCCTATGGTAGCAATGGAGTCTTAAATTAGAACAGTTGTTCTTCAGGTTTAGGCACTTGTTCTACATGAACAGAGTACAGTAAGACGCAAGAATATAATACTTAAAAATAAAAAATGAGCTCATAGACCTTACCACATTCTTGGTTCAGGACCAGTACAGAATAAGGCGTTCCCAGTCATCGTCCAGTAAATGTGTCTCAGGAGAACGTAAGGGAATTTGATGAGTTTCTTTGTCGGTGAAGTACGTTTTCTTCAGGTAATTCTGATACTGCCACCAAGCATTCTTGAAGATAGCAGAGGTATTAGCACAGGTTACCTCATCTTGAGTTTCCAAATTGGTCCTTCTCTATAGAGAAAAATGGGAAAATTTGTTGTATTATAACCATCATGGAGGTAGGATGTATGGGACGAAGCAAAGTAATTGCCATGAATAACATTACTTACACATAACTCTTGGACAAACACCTGCAACTGGCATTTTCCTTCATCTTCAGTATAATATCTCCAAGATGGGAAGATACGCACATACGGTTTAACAACATCAAATGCGATAGATGCTAAACTACGACTAGCTGGTTGTGCTTCCTCCACAGGAATAGGCGTACTAACTGGTGGAGTTGGGGTTCGCCGTGATAGTACTGGCCCTTTGGGCACTGGAGCTGCCTTACTAAGTGCTCCTGTTTGGGAGCTCTGTGGTGGAGATGGTGCTATGTCAACATGAACTGGGTTACTATCGGCTGGGGTTGGGGTTAGATTGGGTGAAGCTGCTTCTCTGTCCATCGTAGTAGGGGTACAATCTACGAGAGTTTGGGTTATGTGTGGTAGGGCTGGTTCTTGTGCATGTACAACCGGGGTGCTATCTCCACCAAGAGGTAGCACTGTTTTATTTGAAGATCGTGTTTTTAGTCTGCTAGATACTGGCATCACCCGCTCCAATTCAAATGGCTGATAAACAGGAAACATAGTTGAATGTACAGACATTGTATGAGAGCCAGATGCAATAGATAGTGTGGAAAAAAGAGGGCATGAAATAGTTGACATGTATATTGTTTAACTAAAACGGATAGAATGACATAATTTCACATATATGATGTCTATCTAAACTGGATAGCATAGCATAACATAATTCAAAGATATGATGAATAACTAAACATGATCGCATGACATAATTCACCTACATGTTATCTAAGTAATCAGGATCGCATCATTTAATTCACATATGTGATTTATATGCTAAACAGAGGGCATTCGATGTGATGTCTGAACTAAGAACATGGTGTTGAATATTGTGTATATGATGTCTAAACTATGCAATGCAAGACACCGTATGCATGATATGAGCAGTATAACCGTGCCAAGTTAGAGCATACACCCCAGTGGGGGAATAGGACTGTTCATCTGTCTCTGAATCCATCTCTGAGGAGCTATCGGGACCCAACAAGAGATCTACTTCGATAGGTAGCACTGTCTACTTTGAAGGCCTTGTTTTCACTCCAGATTTTTCCATCTCCCACCCAAATGGCTGATTCATAGGAAGCGTAGTTTAATGTACAAACATTGTCGACAAATGGAAATGTAATGAAGAAAAGGATGGGCAAGATATCATTCAAATATATGATGCCTGGTTAAACAGGATGGCATTACACATTTCACATATATTATGGCTGGCTAAAAGACTTGAGACTGCATAATTCCCATATATGATATACAAACTAAACATGTGGCATTACAGAACATGTCTAAACTAAGCAGATGACATATATGATGTCAAAAGTAGGCACTACATGGCAACATATGATATGACTAACATCATAATGCCAAGGTAGAGCAAACACTTTGGGCGGTAAATAGGAGTGGTCAGCGGCGTCCGAATCCGCCTAAGAACAGATATCTTCCTCTGGATTACAATCTGGAGAGGGGTGGGGAGGGTTTGCCATTGAACCCACCATGGAGCGATGTCTGCATGACATTGTATTGCCGCGCAAAACTCTTCTCTTTTTCTCTACATGTTCAGCATGACTGTGTACAATATCTGACATGCATACGAAAAAAATATGGTGAGATTATGTAAGGAGAGCATGCAGAAATTTAGAGTGATGGTAACAACCAGTGGATCGATGTTTTTCCGTTGAACCAAAATAGCCCTAATGGATTGACGTGAATGTATAGTAATAAGTGATGCAACAAGTGTACAACCTCTTTGCCGTAGCCGTGTCGACCTCGGCATCATTGGGTTGGTCGCTGAAGCAGTTGAGGCAGAGGTGGCTGTCGGAGGTGTGGAGGAAGATCTAAGGAATCTGTAGACGGCGTCCAGGGCACTGCTCTGTTGTGATGGATCGTTCTATCGTTGGAGCAGCTCCGGTGAGCCATAAGATGTCAAGGCTGAAGCAGCACAAGATAGACATCGTCAATCTCAAGTGGGATTCTAATAGCATCTCCAATAGATGATGTAAAATGGATGTAAAATTAACATCACCAAAAACCACCTGACTACAACAGATGAGGTAAAAACTGTTGACTCTGAACTTAACTATCGAAACTGAAATTTACTGTGGAATCTGAATGCTACTGTCGAAACTGAATGCAATGGTAGCAGAGAGGCACTTAACATGTAGTTTAGGGAGGGCCTGCAGTTCATCTTCAACCTGCACCCCCCTGAGCCGCCAGCCACCACCGGCCAAACCGCCGGCCCCAGCGCCGCCTTGCCGCCCCGAAACAACTCGCCACCGCCGCCCCGGCCAGCCCTCTAGGCCCCTGCTCCCCCCACCCTGAACCCTAAGATAGATAGTGGGGTACCTCTCGGGCGAGCCCCCATCCCCGCTGTGGGTGGTTCTTCCTTAACTCCGGCGAGCCCCCCCCAACCCCTGAAAACGACTGACCCAAAAGTCGATTCAGTCGAATGAAGTGTGGCTTAATCGGAGCAGAGCAGCAGCACAAGCGAGGGGAAGAGCAGCAGCAACAGCTGGGCGAGCGAGCGATCAAGCGAGAGCCTGAGCAGCAGCAGTAGATCCGGCTGGTATGGACGCCACCGCCGAAGGGGCCTCGCACTGGGGGAGAGCTGCCGTGGAGATGTCGCACGCGGCGCCGGCTTCAAGGTAGCCGCTCCATGGGGGTGCGGGATGGAGCACCGTCGGTGCCGGGAGGTCGAGTTAAGGAGAAGGTGCGATGCGATGAGTGTACAACCTCTTTGGTGGCGCCGAGTAGGCCTCGGCTTCGTCCGAGGAGTCGGTGAGGATGCTGCGGTTCCGGTGGAGCAGGTTAAGGCGGCACTGTGGGGATGGAGCAGCCGCGATAGACGAGGCGATCGTCGTAGCAGCTCCTTGGAGGTGGAGGACGGGGCAGCTGAACCGGTGGGACGGCGAGATGGATGACGGATCCTCATCCGGGGAGGTGGACGAGGGACGTCGAGCTGTTGCGGTGGACGACGTCGTCGGGGAAGAGGCTCCGGCTGGGCAGCGGTGACATGGTGGACGGAGAAGGGTGGGGTTTCGCGGCTGGAGCGGAGAGGTTATGGCGGCCTGGGATTTCGAATGGCGAAAAGGGGGCGATGGTAGGGGGTGAAGCATGACTTAGGAACGCGCTTGTCCAAAATGTAGGGTGTGTTACAAAAGTACCCCCACCGATTTGAACTAGCGGCCCTTTCGGCTCAGGGTTAGAAGGGGGATTTCGCGTGTCGGGATTTGGCAGCTGGAGGGAGTTTTCACGCATGTTTTAATTTCGGGATAGCAAGGCGCGGGTTGTGAAGGCGCCAGTTTTGGGAGCACGATATCTGAATTTTCGGGATATAACAAGACACGCGTTGAATTTTAGGGACAAGCCTAACGTGTAGTAATATTGTACTTGTACGTACCAAATCAATCTGCACTTCCCTCAACCAAAAAGAAAACGAAAAAAAGAAAACTATTCACACCACACAAAGAGAGAGTCTTGCCCCGTTTTACTATACAAATGCTATTCAAAGCTACTCCCTCCTTGCATCTATATAGGGCCTAATGCGTTTTTCGATGCTAACTTTGACCAAATATTAGAGCAATGATATATGACATGCAACTTACACAAAGCACACTGTTAAATTCGTTTGTGAAAGGTTCTTTCAATGATATAATTTTCACATTGTGCATGTCATGTAATATTAATCTTGTCAATAGTCAAAGGCGGTCTTAAAAATCTCATTACGCCCTATATAGATGGAAGGAGGGAGTATGAATCCATGTTATGTCCGATTAAATTTTTTCGCTTGCTGTATAATGCATGTAACCTACTCATACCAACATTTTAGTGCATTCCAAATGTCTATACTACCGCTGCAATTCGAACTAAGTTTGAATTCGTTTCTCTATTTCAATAAGAATCTACAATCATGATTGTTGCCAACTTCAACCATCATAGTTTCCTTGCTATCTGTCAGATATAAATCAGACGGCCTATAATGCAAGATGGCAGGCACACCATCATCAACAACTCTGTTTTTTATAAGAGTAGAGATAAAATATATTAAATGTAGTATACCATGTTCATAACCACACCATGTGTATCACCGTTATATATATTCACACATTCGTCGGTTTGAAACACTATGATAAATTCTTCAAATATCCGAATTCGCTTTTTATAATGAAATATATATGATCTCTATTCGTCTTTTACACCCACACAACCCTCTTATCTTTGTAGCTAGCGCTAACTTTCTCTTGTGCATGCACATGCCCACATCCCTCTCACCCTCCCTCAGCATTCTCTAGCTCCATCGCGCAAATTCGTCTTTTCACTTTAGGTCGTTCACCCACGGTGTGTGTAGGCCCCCCAACTCCTTTACCGCACACATCGATCGATATGCCTCTCTAGCCAGGTGTGCCTAGCACAAACACAAGCTTCCCCTCTTCTCTTGTCACCGTCCATGCCTCACTCCCACCACTCTTTTCATCATTCTCGTACTCGCACACTCCTCCCCCTCGATATAGTATGCCTCTCGTACCACCTCCTACATGCATCCCTCTCTCTCTCTATCCTTCTCCTCGTGCCTCATTTGCTTCTAACACACACATGCATGTATACCGATCGATCTCCCAACATATACCTAGATCAACTTTAACTACACCCCATCGATCGACGTACCACACAAGTTATGTCTCTCCTTTCTCTTACAAAGGGCGATTGATCTTCCTATGTAGTTACGTCTGCTTACCACAGCCACATCGTCCCCCCTCATCATTCGTGCATGCCTCCTGAACCATCTCTCACACGCACGTGCACAGACAACAAGCAGCCATCTCCTCTCTTATTGATATTGCGGGCGTGCCCTCCGTTTGTCTAGCAAGCCTATCCCACCATTTGTTAGAAGCAACTCCACTACCACCCCCTCCAACACTCTAGCTCTGTCTCTCTCCCAACCTTATTCATCTCATGCACATATGCATGGATGCCGATCGATCTCCCTTAATACATGAGGTAGGCCTCTCTCCTCCTCCACACATATACCAGCCATTGTACCTCTATAGTTAATTGGGCCTCCCTCTTCCCCCACCACACACCGATAGTTGAGCGCTACATGTTGGTATCCATGCCACAGAGACAAACTGCACATGTCCCATCTCATGCTCCAGTAGGCCAGCCACTCTATATCTTTGACGTGGGCACACACAAATTCGATGGCACTCTTTATCGATCGCGCGCGCACACACACACACATCATCCCTCTCTTCGATTCTATGGACACCTCAAGCCGATGATACCTCCACTCTCTTCTCGTGGATCGCCCCCTCTATATATAAGTTATATCCAGGACTCTATTTCACACACATTGCATATGTTAAATATTTTGATTGACCCCCCCCCACAAAAAAACTCTCAAGAACCCACACACTATATCTCTCTAGGTTTGTATCTCTCTCACACAACCCCACGTAGGTGGTGTACGTATACAAGAAGAGAATAGGTGCACCATGCACCTACTCACGCTTCGTGCCCAGCCACACCCGCGCGGGTACACGGTGGAGCTCATTTCTTTACGAAATGGCAGCCCACGTGCTAATTTGAATGCCTGTGGCGGTTGTTTAACTAGGGAGGTCGTGTACCACGCGTGCACGAAACAAAGTTCAACTTGACGCGTTGCCGCGTTATTTTTAAATAAAGTTATAGCGCTCAATGGCACGTACACAGAATATAAAACGATTTTTATGGAGGAAAAGGTAGTCCGCTCTTCAGAGTATCTCACACAAGGCTCCGGTGGCCTCTCTCTCTCTCTCACCGTTGGTCACTGATCCGGCCGCATCCCGTCTGCCGGGGGAAAGGGAGTGCGGTGGCCTCTCTCTCTCACCGTTGGTCACTGATCCGGTCGCATCCCGTCCGCCGGGGGAAAGGGAGTGCGGTGGCCTCTCTCTCTTTCACCATTGGTCACTGATCCGGCCGCATCCCGTCCTCCGGGGGAAAGGGAGGAAGTGCATCGTTTCTCCGTTCGACGGTGCCGAGGCAGCACGTCCTGATCTGCGGTACACGCCGTTCTCTCTGACCAAACTCTGGCGCGGCAGGGCCTACGCCACCTGCTCGCAGATTCCGCCCGCCGCCGCTCACCTAGTTACATCCCGACGACCTCTAGGTATCCCCTCCTGCCTTGCTCCACTGCCCGTTTTCCCACGTCGCTGCATGTGGATCTTCCATAGTTCTTTGCCCAAAACGTCGCTCGTCCGGCGTACATTCCATATTGCATTCTCGTCATCACACTGTTTTAGACAAATACAACCGTGTTGTTATCTTCCCTTAGGACAAGGAATATGCTTCTTTTTTTCGTCGCATGTGTCATCAACTGTTATTGGCCAGTAATTGTTTCCTTATTACCTCTTTTTTGCAAAAAGGGCTATCCATTTCACCTCATTGCTATTGCGACCTTTTGGTGAACTGCACAAATCACTTTTTTCTTAAGAGTGTTTTGTGCAGTTGTACTAAAATATCACACGGGCAACGTCTCTACATTTCAGTGCGACTACACAAAGGGAGATTGGTTTTGCTCTATCCTCCTCATCCAACTCCGAGCCTAATCTTCTCCAACTAGTTAGTCTTAAGAGAGACTGCAAAGGTGACCGGCTTCTATTTGTGTGTTTATTGTTTCATCAGCAGTCCTCTATTATCGTAATCACACTTGATATCTTTGGAACAGGGACGCTCAGCTCTATTTTAGTGGAACTGCACAAAATGATCGGAATGTTGCATGCTCCAGACAGCTACTTTTTTCCCAACATGCCTTGTTGATTTAGACAGAGCTGGGGGGACGTTGCTGCCAATGACAGCATGGATCAATTTTAATTTAACACCTTCTCACAACTTTGTCTTCAGTTGTGATGTAATTATTAGCTCTGATCTGCTAATAATTGACATGCATTAGCAAGGAAGTTAGTTTTTTATTGTTTCCAAAAGAGCATCGATGACAAGACACGCGAAACAAAAGCTGAAAGCTCACACCATTGTACAATTTCATGTCCAAGGTTGTTAGAATCGCGATTCTGTTATACGATTCTACGACTTTACGATCCAAACTTACCCATCTGATTCTACGATTTTAGTCATAAAATCTACGTTTCTATGTTCCTAGTAGTGAAGATTCTATGATTTACGATTCTACCATCAAAGCTCCGATCCGATTCAAAATCGCGATTCTGACAACCTTATTCATGTTGCTAGAAAATTATTTGTATACTACGTCAATTATGTAAACAAATGATGGAAGCTTGATAGCATTGCCAGAAGCCTCTTCATCATCCGGGTCCATGTACCATGCACAAAATTATACTCCTTCGTTCCTAAATATTTGTCTTTTTACAAATTTCAAACGGGCATATTTTAGAGTGTAGATTCACTCATTTTGCTTCGTATGTGTACTCCCTCCGTTCCTAAATATTCTATTCATCTTAACAGAGATTTCAACAAGTGACTACATACGGAGCAAAATGAGTGAATCTACACTCTAAAATATGTCTATATACATCCGTATGTGCCAGTCCATTTGAAATCTCTAAAAAGACAAATATTTGAGTAGTCACTCATTGAAATCTCTAGAAAGACAAATACTCCGGAGTATATTTAAGAACCGAGGGGGTAGTGCACAACCGCATGGGAGACTCAGCCCGGTCATTGCGCCGCATTAATAGTGAGTAATGAGCAGTCAAATCATAAGCCCCACCTTTCCCACTGTAAGTTGCTCTGAAGAAGCAACCATCAATACGCTCTTCTTTGACTCCGCTCATACTACTCCATCTGTCACTGTTTATACAGCGCGCTTCAGAAAAAAGAAAAAAATATGTGGGACCAAGGCGACTAGCGATTGGCCTGAAAAATAGCATTGGTAGTTATAGCACGGCGTCTATTACTAGAGGGAATAATGCGTACACACATGCATGCAGTGCTTCCACCCCGGGTACACACATGCATGCACTCCGTAGTAGTACAGTACATGGAGAGAAAATTGTGGACTTGATTGCGGTTACCACGGCCTAATTAATTGAGCATTAAACCAAACGCGTCTAAAGTCTCTCTGGTGGTGGAAATGCATTGAGAGAAATGCATCATAATGAAGCGTGCCCTGTAAACTGTGACGGAGGGTGGAGTAGTATGAAGGTGCAAAACCAAGTACGCATACTACTGCGCTTGGCTCTTCGCCCCGTCGTGAAGTTGAACAATGATGGTACTCCACATGTTGGGTACTACAGTGTATGCCTCTGACAATCTGACACCGAATGGACTGATGCATGTCCACCGAGGGTAGGTTGCATTAGTCAAAAGGTGTAAGCGAGCTTCACCTTGTCCTGCAAGCTTCTCCTCGTTCTGCAAGTTGACGGGACACACCGAAAAGTAGTGCTAGTCCATACTCCCTCCTTTCCGGTTAATATGGCTTAATCTTTTTTGTGGGTAAATGAGAGAGCTTTATTCATATATAAGCATTCTTAGGACGATCAGCCAAGACACTAGTCACTAGGAAGTGAGGTACCCCACAAAAAAGAAGTAGGAAGCGAGGTGTTTCATCAAGCCAGCTCTCGGCCACATTCAAAGTGCAGCAAGCACGGTTCGCGCGAAGATGCGCCGCAAGGTTTGCTGACCTGTTTACATGCTGACTAACAAAAAAAGAGGAAATATTACCGAGCGCTACTATTTGTAACAGGATATGAGCCAGAATTAAGCGAGAATTGTGGCGAGTGTTCCATGCAATCAACTTCCATTATCACATGCGAGAACCCTCAAAGAGAAGCAAATGTGTTGAAGATTGCTTTATCACATTTTAAAATTATAATAAGAGTGCAGACGCTCCTCCATCCAGTTCCTAGTACTAGTATAGTACGTACCTTTATGGACTATAGTAGTAGTGCACTTGGCTGTTCAGGAAGTCGAACAATAATAGCACTAGTAGTATAGTGTATGCTTCTGACAATCTGACACCGAATTAACTGTTGCACGTCCACCGCCTGAGCGAGGGAGAGCTTGCATTAGTCAAAAGTTTCTCCTTGTCCTGCACGTCCACTGCGCTTGGCTTGCTCCACTGCCGTAGCTCCATCTCCATGTCGATCTTTCTCTACTTCTACCGGCTTCTACTTGTGATGAGTTTATGTCTCATGAACTAGTGCCAGTACTATTATTCTAATCACACTTCTTCAATATCTTTGCCATCAGGGATGCTCAAGTCGATTTTAGTGGAACTGCACAAAAGCATCGTATGATCCGAGGGTGCCAGCCGTCTTTCCTTCGACAGGTTCTACCTGGCCAGGAAATTAAATCATGTTTAGGGTTTAGGGTTTAAGTCGTAGTGACCCTATCAGTAGTTTTTCTATCGTACACGCTCTCACAACTTTTTTCTTTAGTTCTGAAGTAAATATTGGCTATGATCTGTGAATCATTGAGATGCATCAGCATGCGTGTTAGTTTTCCTTTGTATTTGATGGAATGTTGTAACGGGGCAACCTTGGAATAGGAACGAAAATGGAGTGGAAAAGTTTCCATTTTTCCGGAGAAAAAATGGAAACGGAGAGAAACCAAAGTTTTGTTTCGTTGGATCGCGCCATCGAGCAAAACCAACGTTTAAATCACGTCTGTCGTGTTCGTGTCTCACCCTCCTCCACGGCTCGACCCCACACGGTCGCTCGGCATGCCACTCACCGCAAACCGAGTAGTATACAATAACTTTCCCGCCTGCTTGTCAATGGATCACGCCATGGAGTACTAGCACTACTGGAAGAGATTGATGAGTTGGGGGAGGACAGCTAGCTGTAGCACGGACTCCCAAGAACTTACTACTGGAAGAGATCGTGCATGTTGTAGCCGGCTATTGCGACCTTTGAACGCGGAGCAGCCGCGTGCACCCGGAAGCAGCGCGGGCGACGCTCTCTCGGCCGGCGTGCCGCTTCAATGCCGGCGCCAGTGAGAGGTCGTGTCCGCTCTAGCCAGGCATGAATGCGGCACTGACCGTTTCAGGCGGGAAGCACGCGTGGGTGATGAAGAGGGTTCGGGTTGGTCAGGACCGGCCGTGGCAGCGGACCGGACGTGCGCAAACAAGAGATGTTGTATGTTAATATTGTTGCGTATATAATTAACAATGTAAATAATGTGCCAGTTGGACAGATATGATTGGAGATGGAGATGGAAATGGAAATGGAATTTTACGTAAACACAGATATGCATGTCTATATCTATGTGTGTGTGCGCGACGACTCTCGCGACCTGGAAGCGGGGGCGTGTTTTTGATCGAGTTTTCTTCCTTGGTACGTTAGAAAATCAGTTTGTCTAATTCACATCTAGATGTTATTTAAGGATATCACATCTAAGCTCCCACAATTATATAATGTAGCAACAAGAAACAAAAAAAACTAGGAAAAGACCACAAACAGAGTGGACATCAACTTATATGTGACATAACTATGTCACATCTAGATGTGTCCTAGACAGACCCTTAAAAAATTGTCCGCCAGTTTTCATTTCCTTTTTCCAGGAACGCGCGTATTCTATTTAAAACCACTGCTATGGAGAGATTTTTTTACTCCATTATAGCCTCTTGTTGGATAGAGTTTCTCGCGTCTCGCTCTCTCACCCTCTCCATATCAAAACAAGATGACAGTGTCCACTCTATCTCTCTCCTCACCGGTGGTCACAGATCCGGCCGAATCCCGTCCGTTGCGGGAGGTGAGGAGGTGCAACGTTGACGTTGTCATCGTCGGCGATGGAGGAAGCCGATGTGCACCGTCCTCTCGGAGCCGGCGCTGGCGCGGACGAAGATCCTTCACGCCCTTGTTCATTGCGTCGTGTGGGCAGATCCCGCCTGCCCGCCTAAACGACATCTCGCCCACCTGAGGTATAACTTCTTGTACTGGTCCAGCTCCCCAGGTCACTGCGTGCGGGTTTTCTTCTTTGCGACTACTCCCCAGCTCCCCATGCATAGTAGCTAGGGTTCGTTGGCTGGTCCAACATCACCTACTAGTACTATTATAGAGGAAATGCCACTCAAAAAGTTGTCATGATTTATGCCTCGGTGGAGGTATACATGTTGTTTTGACAAAAAGTACATGGTGGTTGTGCGG
Organism: Triticum urartu; assembly: GCF_003073215.2. NCBI lineage: Eukaryota > Viridiplantae > Streptophyta > Magnoliopsida > Poales > Poaceae > Triticum > Triticum urartu. The sequence goes on along the minus strand of NC_053027.1, from coordinate 192,904,862 downwards.
TCATTGTCCATATGGAGGTAGTACTATCACTGGTTAAATGAAGAAATGCTTTTTTTCTCGGGTATCCTGGTTTAGTTCCCATCAAGATAATTATGATGTTCTGTTTGTTGGTGTACTTTTCGTTAATTCTTATTGAAAATTGAGATGTTGTTGCGTACCCTTTTTTATATTTTTGGAAACAGCGATGCGTGTCTCCATACCCGGGCATGTCTTCCTCAATTTTAGTGGAACTACACAAAATTGGATGGCCATTGTTGTTCCGCCTCACTGTTCTCTACCACGTGGTTCTTCCTTCCTCGAGCTTGATTACTGAGAAGAAACAGACCACAGTGAGGATTTGTGGAACTTCTTAGGTGCCTCACCCAAACTTGATGCCAAATGGATGATGCATCACCATGATGACTTATCGATGCTCATCGTTGTGCCTCATGGTTGCGTCGGCTGGTGAAGCTGATCAATTTTCGACGAAAAACAAGATGTCTTCCATCAGTGCTCTTTGCTTGTTACGCACAAAGATGATATCCTTCGTCAGTTCACCTTGGTTGCGTTGGAGACGCAGTCGTCTTTCACGTTGGTGCAATTTTCGCTAGGGTTTTACGACAGGTGGGCCCAAAATGTGGCTGGCTCACCTGTCATATAGCCAAAAGCAGGTGCAGTGAAGGCACCGGAGCTCAGTCTGTACTACAGTAGTATATATATAAGTGGGAGCCTCGGCGCTTGTTAGCTAGGGTTTGCACTCTCCACACGCTCGCCGCACTACATATATGTTACACGCTGGAGGCTCAGCGTTCATTTGCTAGGGTTTGCTATATTCATAGTCTCCCACCCTCTCTTCACCAGATCTAAACAAGACTGCATTGGCCTCTTGTCTCTCTCTCCCCCTCATAGCTGGTGAAGGAGGCGTCCGCATCCCGTCGCACCGGGAAGGGGAGGAGGTGCAACGTTCACTCTATCGCCTTCGGCGAGGGAGGCAATCCACTTCCGGCTGCGCTGTTCTCTTTCACCAACACCTATGCGGGAGGGCCACCGACCCCTTCTTCCTCTCTGTCGTACATAGTGTGGGCAGATCCGGCCTCCCGCCGCACGCCTTGCCACATCCCGACGACCCTAAGGTATAAGTTTCTTTGAAACCGTCGTTGCTCTAGCTGCATGTGGGTCTTTTTCGATCTCTAGTCGAATCTAGGTCTTGGTTCAAAGAGGAAAGAAGGGTGTGGTGGGCTGGAGCAAGAATCTAGGATGTGGTTCAATGAGGAAAGGAGGGGCGGAAAGTAGTATAGACTGGCTATCCAGTCGCTTTGTAGGTCGAAAAGGGAAAAATGGGGTAACCCAGTACACACATCTGTAAGGAACCGATCTCTTTGTTGAAAAGGGAAAGAAACTGGGGGGTCGGGTAGTTTGTGCACGACTAGATTTGCTGCCCTCACATAGGAAGAAGGTTCAAAGAGAACAAATATGGGACCAGCGCATATATGCTGCTTGGCTACATACTCTGCATCACCCATTTATACGTGTGGACGCACATGGTACTGGCATGTCCCATGCAGCTATTTTGTTGTTGTTAATCTCAGAATTAACTACTGATTTGTTTTAAAAGAATTTCTCTGTTAATACGAATCAATGCAACCGTTTTAGAAATGCTACTGTCCTATACTTTGTTTTCCATCAAGATAAGGTAGATGCTTCTTTTTGTGGCCGCATGTTTCATCCTCCTTTATTGGCCAGTAATTGTTTTCTTTTTTGCCTCTTAAAATAGGGATATCTATTCAACTTGTTTCTATAGAAAACTTAAATGTCACACCGGCAACTTTGCTTGATTTTAGTGCAACTGCACATAACTTGATTGGATTTCCTATTCGTGTTGGTAGATTCATATTTTATGTTGGTCGTCTCATGAAAGGTCAGTACGGGCCTTCATCCACATGATTGTGCAGTGCTTTGAGATGATGTGCTACTTGTATTGGTACTGTTTTAAATAAATGATGAATTGAAGCTATTGTATTGCTGTCTTTTCCGATTAAGTAGTGAACAAAAATGGGACCAACCCAGACATGATGCTTGTTGCTTTGTTACAACAAATTCAGCATCACCCCCTTTATAAGCCAGTAATTGATGCCACTCTCAGAATTAACTACTGAATCTTATTTCAAAACAGCAACACTTGTTAGGGATTGGCGGGATTACCATTTTTGTGGCCGCATGTTTCATCCTCCTTTATTAGCCAGTAATTGATTCCTTGTTTGCCTCTGTTTATACAGGGATATCTATTCAACTTGTTGCTATTGTGACATTTTGCTTCGCTACGCGAAACACTTTGCTTGATTTCAGTGCAACTGCACAAAACGAGATTGGATTTCCTATTCGTGTTGGCATATTCGTACATGATCTTGTGTGCGTCATGACAAGTTGGTACTTGCCTTCATCCACATGATCGTGCAGTGTGTTTTGAGATGTTGTGCTACTTGTATTGGTACTGTTTTAAATAAATGATGAATTGAAGCTATTGTATTGCTGTCTTTTCCCATTAAGTAGTGAACAAAAATGGGACCAACCCAGACATGATGCTTGTTGCTTTGTTACAACCAATTCAGCATCACCCCCTTTATAAGCCAGTAATTGATGCCACTCTCAGAATTAACTATTGAATCTTCTTTCAAAACTGCAACACTTGTTAGGGATTGCCGGGATTACTATTTTTATGGCCGCATGTTTCATCCTCCTTTATTAGCCAGTAATTGATTCCTTTTTTGCCTCTGTTTATACAGGGATATCTATTCAACAAGATTGGATTTCCTATTCGTGTTGGCAGATTCGTATTTTATCGTTGTTGGTCTCATGGAAGGTCAGTACAGGCCTTCATCCACATGATTGTGCAGTGTGCTTTGAGATGTTGTGCTACTTGTATTGGTACTGTTTTAAATAAATGTTGAATTGAAGCTATTGTATAGCTATCTTTTCCCATTAAGTAGTGAACAAAAATGGAACCAACCCAGACATGATGCTTGTTGCTTTGTTACAACAAACTCTGCATCACCCCCTTTATAAGTAGATGGAAGCACATACTGTTGTTGCGCCCACTCTACCCTGGAACTGAATCTTAGTTCAAAACTGCAAACACTTGTTAGGGATCGGCAGGAGTACCATTTTTGTTAGGGATCGGCCGGAGTACATGTTTAAGAAATGTATTGTTCAGATAATGTCTCTGTTATTATATATCAGTTACAGACTTACAATGTTTTACAAATGGTACTATCCTGCTTTGTAGTTCTTTCTACATGTTTAACCAAGGTATTGTTAAGATAATGTCTCTGTTAAAATGAATCAGTCGCATTGTTTTAGGAATGATACTTTTCTGCTTTTTCGTTCTTTATACATCTTGAAACAAGGCATTGTTAAGATAATGTCTCAGTTAATATGAATGAATCACACTGATTGAGAATTGCTACTCTCCTGCTTTGTTTCCCATTAAGATAAGGTAGATCAGTAGATGTTTTTCTTCTGGGAGTACAAGTCATCAACCATTATTTCTCAGTAATTGTTTCCCTTATACCTTTTGTTTCTTACAGGGATATCAAAATTAAAGCTCGGTTTTATTCCGACTTTGATTTTAGTTCAACTGCACAAAAGGAGCCAATGTGTCCAAGGCAAACTGCTGCATTACTGGGTCCAGTTGGTCGTTCCACTTTGCAGAAAGAAGCAGTCATTGTTTGCGCTACATTACAGAAGGAATGACCGAGAAGCTTTACAGAGTATTAGGCCTTCCACTATGTAGGCCAAAAGAGGTGCCAATTTCACCTTTTCTTAGTTTGGCACCGAATCCCTCCATTGCTACAGCCGGTGCCATAAATATTAGACACCGGTGACATGACTAGTCTATAGAGACCATTGGCAATTTAACAACACGTGGAGTGCCCTGGGAAAGAAGTGCCCAAACAAGTACAAGAAGTGACAGGACTCCACGATCATAGGCATTACATATTTTGAATGGGAAAAGCTTGTCAAAGTTTAATCATTGATGTTAGCAAGAAGTGAGAGGACTCCACGATCATAGGCATTACATATTTTGAATGGGAAAAGCTTGTCAAAGTTTAATCATTGATGTTAGCAAGAAGACGTTAGTTTAATATATTGGAATTGGAAAACCTTGTCAAAATTTGCTCATTGATGTTAGCCAGAAGACATGCATTTGATATTTTTGAGTGGGACGCCCTTGCTGTGAGTAGCATCGAGTGTTCTTTCCTATTCTTGTGTTTAGTTTAGAAGTAAATAGTTACTCTGCTGAGATATTCCTGTGTTAAGAGTTTGTTCTAAATATTGTCTATGTAATGCCAGGCGTTGTGTTTGATTGCAAAGTTGAGCTTGGAATGTTGTGGCATGCGGCATCACGGGTTGTTCACCGTGCCTCCTGAGAATAATGCTTCGTATTGTTTTGCATGTCGATCTAATGCCAGTGATTTGCTTGTTAAGAAGATCATCCTCTTCTGTTGTTTCCGTGCTTAAGAAGTTCATCGTCTGATGTTTCATTCATAGCCAATACGACAAGTCGGGTAGGTTAGACGTGAAACCATATGATCTTTCGACCAACTCATGATATTAGGCCGTGATTGGATCGTTGTTTTCCAACTAAAACCGCTTGTAAAACTGACGCTTGTAAATTAAAGCAGATGGTCTCGGGCGAAGGCGCTTGGTTGGTCGATTTCGACTAGTAAAATATCGGAAGTACTTGACACACGATAAAAACGCTGAACGACACTCAGACGATTGCTAATCCAGCCGTTAGCTGCTGTTTCAGCCTTGCCCATGGATGGCATGATACGCACATCGTGCATGTATCGTCTGGTAATGTCGTCCATATAGCAGTGCTCGTCAAATATACATTGGTCTCTCAAATTACACGTGTAACCCGCCGGTTTTACTTAAAGACCTCGGGCCCTCGGTTTCATTACGCCTGTATTTTACGCGTTGTTTTCGATGACGAGTAAATTACACTTGTATGTTAATACAGGTTTGAAATAAACTAGAGCTCCCAAGCGCGGCCTTACCGTTTCATGCCGTCTCAGTTTCTCGAAGGTGCTCATAGGTGTCTGATGATCCTGGCTTCCTGAATGAGTAGCGGGCGCTGTATCAGACCATCCGTAGGGCCTGTGAGGCCCTCTCCATTGTCCTTCGAGTTGTTGCGCTTGCCGTGGTGCCGAGCATTGTTAACATCGTCAACGAACATGAGGATTCAGGAGATGACTTTATTTTGACTGGATGACACTAGGGACCCACTAGGGCCATAGCCGTACGTACGCAAGTGCCTCCTTATTATGTACAACTATATTTTTTTTCTTTCTCCTGTTTTCCTGACATCACGGTCCCACACCATTGTCAACCTATGTAGCCAATATAAACGAGAGAATTGCACAAGGTGCGGCCGACAACTGGGACCAAGCAGCTCGAGCAGTATTTGTGTTTTTGAGGCGTGAGCACTGCAGAGTTTTTCTTGGTGATGATTTCGTTGTCGTTCAGAGGAGAGTAGGGTATTAACTGGGTGGGTTGTGGCCCGTCTAGCCCAGGCCAGATATCCAGCCCAGATACTAATTTTTTCAAGATGAAAATGGCTAGCCCAGCTATATGTCTTTTTGAGGAATACCCAGGCAAGGTCAACTTGTTATTCTCCGCCCCGCTGGGCTGCAAATCTTTCCTAGGAGGGATGCATTAGGCTTAACAGGAAAATGGGCTTTAAAAATAATAAATGGGTTGTAATTATAAAAACTGGGCAGTAACTATAAAAAATGCACCAAACACGAAATTAGTTTATAAAATATTATTTATGGATTTTGAAAATCTTAAATTTTCATTGTTGCGCGCGCAATGTTTCGTTGGATTTTTACGTAATACAAATTTATATTTAATCTGACTAGAAATTTTAGGATAAAAATATTTCGGAGCCCATCAAAATGTGGGAAATTTTATTGAATTCTGTCTTCAACGGTTGGTTGAAATTATTAATCATTGTCCTAGCTAGAAAATGGGTTGTACTTTTAACAAACTGTAAATGGGTTGTTGTAAATTCCATTAGAATTCCAAAATGGGTTGTACATTCTTACAAAATGTAAATGGGCTATAAGTTCTCTGCCACACACTTGTGGGCCTACTAAGTGACGCGTCCCCTAAAAAAATAAGTTGACGCGTATGCAAGTCTTTGCCAACTTATTATAGTCAACACACTGTTCCAGCAGCAGTGGTCGTTGGATGTTTATCCAACGGATGTCGTGCTTCTTCTTCAATCTCGGATATTCTTAGCTTCGGCCGCCCAAAAAATGATTCCTCCCCCTGACATCTGGGGCGCACCGTTTCGGAGGCTGACCTGTGGGCCTACTAAGTTGGAGCGTACCAAGGGCTTTGTCAACTTAGTCAATAATAAACTTTTCTAGCTTCAGCGTACCAAGGACGTAGTGCTTCTTCAACCTCTGGTCTTCTTGGTCCAGGCTCCCAAAGCAGCGCCGGTCGTGCCGCCTGCTCCTGCCTCCCATGGCCGGCTATGCTGCCGCGGAGGTCTCACCGCCCCCATATTACTCCCACCGCTGGCCAGGCCATCCCTCCACTCACCCACACCCCCTGTTATTCTGCGGCGATGGCAGCCTCACACCGCAGCCGAACCAGTGAACCCTCATACTCCTCTCCGTGCGGGCTTCCACTGATGTGTCTTCCCCGACTCCGCGTCATCCCCTTCCTAGGCCTCATCGTCGTCCAGACCACCGCCCTGGTGCTCTCGGCGCGGCGTGGTCAACGTGGTCAACGACCGACTTCCATCGGAACAGTACTGTACGTGGAGAGGCCAACAGCTGGGTCCAGGCGGCCGCAAGGAAGTGCCTCCTTATTACATGCAAAATAATTATTCCTCCACCTGACAGCAGGGACCCACCGGACGGGCCACCGTATTTTGCCCCCCTGACTGCTGGGACCCACCAGCTACATCTTCGCACGCAAGGAAGTGCTTGACAGACGGGACCCACCTGGTCGAAGCGTACGTAGCATTGTCATTCTGGTCGTGAACATGTGCGTACATATATACTGGTCGATTAGAGGCGCGCACGTGTCGTACTAGAGGCGGCCAGGGTGCAAGAAAGAAAATACGGCCACGTATGTGTACATACGGGCGGGGTCTCGAACACCTACTCGCTCATACGTATGGCGAGGGCTCGTGTACATGGCTGGTTCGGAACGGAGAAACAATGTCGTCGTCGTGTTCATGGGGAGGCAACGGAATGCGTCGTGTTCATGGGGAGGCAACGGAATGCGTCGTGTTCATGTGGAGGCAACGGAATGCCTCATGTTCATCGGGAGGCAACGAAATGCGTCGTGTTCATCGGGAGGGCTTGGACGGAAGAGGCGATGGAAAGGAGGCCTGGCGTACCGCAGAATAGAGGAAACGGCCTTGTGTTCGACCGGACACGTTCGAAACGGGATATTGTTCATCGGGAGGGGTGTAGCGTACCGCAAAACGGAGGAAACGGACCTCCTACGGTCGAAACGAGGGTCCTATTGATCGGGAGGGGTGTAGCGTACCACAAAACGGAGGAAACGGACCTCCTACGGTCGAAACGAGGGTCCTGTTGATCGGGAGGGGTGTGGCATACCGCAAAACGGAGGAAACGGACCTCCTAAAGTCGAAACGGGGGTCCTGTTGATCGGGAGGGGTGTGGCGTACCGCAAAACGGAGGAAACGGACTTATGTTGGAGCGCTACGGTTGAAACGGGGGTCCTGTTCATCGGGAGGGGTGTGGCGTACCTCAAAACGGGACTCCATAGGATACTGTTCATCTCCATCGTCGACCTCCTCCAGCCTCCACGGGCTCCTGTTCATCCAGCCTCCATGGGCTCATGTTCATCCAACCTCCACCGCGCGCTACTCCACCGGCTACTGTTCAACCACCCCTCCACCGTCTACTGTTCATCCAGCCCTCCACACCATGGGGTCCTGTTCAACCACCCCTCCACGGGCACCCCTCCACCGTCTACTGTTCATCCAGCCCTCCACACCACGGGGTCCTGTTCATCCACCCCTCCACGGGCACCCCTCCACCGTCTACTGTTCATCCAGCCCTCCACACCACGGGGTCCTGTTCATCCACCCCTCCACGGGCACCCCTCCACAGTCTACTGTTCATCCAGCCCTCCACCACACCACGGGGTCCTGTTCATCTAGAGGCAACGCCACCGCTCACTCTTCATCCAACCCCCCCCCCCCACAATGCTCACTATTCATTCCATCGATCAGCTTCAGTTAGCAGCAGTAGCGAAGGAATCGCTTGGTCGGGTTCAGTTAACAGCCATCGATCGATCGCTTGGGTTCAGTAATGTGTAGCCTGCAGTGCAATCGCTCGGGTTCAGTTAGTGCCCAATGCGTCGCTCGGTTTCAGTTAGAGCCAACGTCTCGCACACACGCGTGTACGTGTACAAGAGAAACATGCATCGCTTGGCCCTCGACCTCCCACCATAACCGGGAACTCCCGAAATTTTCCTCCCCCTCGCTTCTACCACGTTTTTTTCCGTCATGGACGGCCCACGTTTTTTTCCGTCATGGACGGCCCAGGACGAAAAGCCCATTTTCTGTCATGATTTTTTGTCATAGAAGTAGGAGCCCACCACATCTATGATGATACTGGGTTTTGTCACAATTATCGTCATAGAAGTGTCATATGTATGACAGAAAAAAATTCGTTCGGCCCAAAATGTCACGGATGTGTCTTTTTTTTGTAGTGCATGCCTTTGAAGACATGTTCTAGTGTCTTTGTTCACTCATTTTTGTGCGTATATGTAGTCATATATGGAGTATAATATCAAAAATCATGTTACATTTCTGAATGGAGGTAGTAAAAAAATATGGTTTCTGTTTGAATTAGAACCAGGTCAGCGGTGGAGATGAAGTTCTCAAAGTCATGCCGTGTGAACTGGAAGACCTGATGATGAGTTCTACTGCTGATCTATCCAGCTGCTGTGTCCTTGTCGCCACGTGTCCTGAACTAGTGTTTTCCTATAGCATTGTTGTCAGGCGTGTTCTCGAGGCTGTACTTGACCACAACAATTTCCTGGTTGTGCCTTCGATTACGAAGGGTGTGGTTCTTGTAAAGCTTCCCAACAAATCTGATGCGGCCTGTCTTCATCATCATGTTTATGAGTGGAAAGACCACTCTGTTAGCTTCTCCAAGGTTGACAAGATGGTGATGGTGCATGTAGACATCTCACACGAAGTCCATGGCCTAGTGAGTTATGCGGGGTTCATCCCGTAGGTCGGTGGCAAGAAATAGTCTGTAGAGTTTAGTTAGTGCAACATTGCTTGTCTGTAGTAAGTACTATTGTTCAGTACTTGATTTGTGTTTGTGAATCCTGTATTGTTTATTAGTACTGCTGCTTTTGGTGTGTGGTCAGTCCCGAGAACGGTCTATGTTAATGTCTATCCACTCAATTCAGTCTGTATATTTTGAAGTATCCAGATCATACTTTTTGTGAGGATGGTTTATCAATTATGGTTACACTCCAATATCTGTATGCATTGCAGGGTTTATCGCACCCACCAGGATTTCCAGTCCCATGGATGTTCGGTCCATACGATTTGTCACGACCTTTGGATTGTCCTGCTTGTGGGAGTAGGCGGGGCCCCTGCATGCCACGTGTAGTTGGACGATCAATCTTCTGTTTAGTACTTCAACATAGTGATTTCCTGGTAAGGATTCACTCGTGTCACATCAAGTAAATCTTATTGATTTACTGTCTAAATATTATTGATTTAATGTCATGTTTTCTTTCTTTTCCTGCAATTTTACGATGCAGGTTTTGCCATGTGACATTCATCATAGAATAAACCGTTTGGTTTGCTCTACGATGGCTATTTTTGTAGGTTTCACTACTTATGTCGTGTCAGTAACGAAGGCACTGTCCATCACTTATATTACTGGAAAAAATTGGATCAGTATGTTGTCTGAGTACAAGCTGAACCCTATGATGAACTGCAGTTTGGTTTAACAAAAATGCCACAATTAGTCCTTCTCGCGTTTAAAAGAAATGAAGAAAAAAACTGGATCACGGTCACGGATCCTAGTCAAGTTAGAAAGCTGATCATAGCAGACCAGACACGATTGCCGCTGTCTCGCACAGATCGAGCACCGGCAGTTGCTCTAGCACTGATAGCGGCAGCAGCTCAGTCTGATCCAGCTAAGGATTGGGCACCGATCGCGTCAGCGTATTAGTCTGATCTACCGAAGGATCGGGCATCGACACCGACACCTGCTCCGACACCGGCACCAGCTCTATAAGGAGCACCATCTCCGGCAGCAGCAGCGGCTTCGGCACCTACACCAACACTTGCACTTGCATCTGCTCTGGCCCGTGCAGTTGCGCCGGCAACAGACCGGGTTGCAGTTCGCACTTCATATACCAAAGTCCTTACAAAAACTGACATGTCCACCTTCTTGGTAAGCATTGGCCGCCCAAGTGCTTCGTTCTTTTTCTTTCCATGTTGTTTCACATGATTCACGGTGTTGATCTAACTATTTGGGTAAGTCTTCTTGTTTGCAAACAGAGAATTCCTAGAGCAACGAGGGAGTCGTTCAACAATCTGGGCGACCGCGGCCAAGTTTCTCTTACCATGCGCAGCCTTGGTGTGAATGAACCTGCTCAATATACCGTAAGTACAAAGGATGGTCGCATGATGATTGATGCTAAAGGATGGTCAAGGTTCAAATCTAAATCATATCTTGCGGTAGGGGATGATGTCAAAATCGAACTTTCTCGGCAAGGAGAGCCGGTCCAAATCAACTTTGAAATTCTTCAGTAGCAGCACGCAACTGCCGAACTGATCTATCCTCCGAGAGATTTTGATGTAATAATCTGGCATGGTGAAACAAGTGTCCTGTGTGTATAAGTAGTACGACAGTATTATTTATCACATGGTATATCGTTGATAGAATTGCAACTCTGATTGCTGGTTAGGAACTGTCGTTTGATTTCATTCCAACAGCTGTCATGCTTTATTCAATTTTGTGTATTCGCCTTGCGACAACATCTAAAACCAGCGCCGTACCGATCGCTTGCAATATGAAAAGCGCTGAGGTAGAACACATGGGCCCCCAAACATGCAGGGTCGGCCTGCAGCCCAAAGTACAGAACCGTGAGCCTATCTGAGTATTATATTCTCAGCTGAACCCCCATAATGCCCGTGCGTTGCAGAGGGAGTATATTTCTCAGCAAGGTGAGCCTGTGATATAAAAGATTTGTATATTTCTTTACAAAGGGAGTATCTCTCTATCAAAAAATATATTTATGTGTAACTAGTTACTCATGCCTTTCTACTTCCTTTCGCTTATATGTGGGGCAACCGGCAACGGGGTCCACGTGCCATATGCACAAATTAGAGTGCACAACTTCATGGTAGACACACCCCGGTTGTAGCGCCGCAGTAATGCCCAACGAGCCATCAAATCACAACCCCCCTTTCCAGCTTTAGCAGTAAGCTAGACGGACGAAGCAGCAATATTTCACTGGGCCTGAATCCCCTTCTCCCTCGTCTGCTTGTTTAGAGAAAACCCCCTCTCGGCGATTGCATAGGGTTTTCTCATGGAGAACCAGGTACGAATTCTTCATCCATCCCCGATAAATCCAAGTCCCTTGGTCGCAGGTAATGCTAGGATGGCAGCCGCCGCCGTTGATGCATTTTTCTTCCTACTGAATCTAGTGTGTTTCATTTGTAGTGCCCAAAGTGCGAGTACCCTACAGGTTTCTGCGCCCTCGGCGAGACGCCACACTTGTTCCTTCTCATCCTAACACAACATTTTGAAACGCGCACAGTATGTCCCTAGAATCCTCTTTTCTATCCGGGAGGGTGGGGTTTTTTGAACATGCTGTGCTCTCATATTATTTTGCCTGCAGTGTATTATTTGCTCTGCCAGAACACATGTACGCAAGATGCCCGACCTTGCCATAACTGAATACACTAGTTTAATGGTCACAATGAAGACAAGCCATGGATATAAGTTCCGAGTTGGGTTCATGAACCAAGAAGATCGCTGCTTTTTTATGGCCGAACTTGGATAAACTTTCTCAAGTGTTACGGACTGAAAGTTGGCGCATGAATGTTGATGGAAATAGCAGAACCTGGTCTCATCTTCACTGCGATCTTCCACCCCGACGTCGTTCCAATTGTTCATCCATTTTAGTTTTGTATCTGGTTCTTGCTTGTTTTCTTGATTACTTCTTAATCCACCTATTCTGTCTAACTAATCACAATTTAACTTTAGAAGTAGCAACGAATCTCTCACGAAGATGCTACTTCTAACTAATATTTTCTTATAATTGGTGGCACGTGTAGGTTTTTTCAGAGTTAAGCAGTCTGCTTGTTTGTTACTCTGTAATAACTCGGCTGTTACTAATGGCACTGAAGTTGACTGGATCGACATCCACAAGTTCCTACACTTTATTGATCGCCTTGAGGTCTTTGTGGGGCGTTTCAATGGTGGAAGGCCACGTGGGATATGTGTGCCACTGCTGCACTCGTTGAACAGGTCCAACTGTGTCGAGAAACTTATGGTACGAGCTGTTTTCTATTATATATATATTGTTCATAACTATTGCTTATACACAGTTTTACAGCTGTGATCTTCTTGAAACAGGAACTGCCGAGTTCTATTGTTCCTATACAGATGCCTGACCATGGTCGGGTCAGACTTGCGCTTGGTCACAACATGATGTTTATGTCGACCTACTCAATTCCCCTTGGAGGTGAAAAGATACTTATTCATGGGTGGTCTCAAATAATGAAGGCCCGTCCATCTTGGAGAATAGGACAGAAGATTATGTTCATGCTTTTCCATGGCTCTAAAGCGAATATCCTGTTTATTGACCACGTTGTGAGATGCAGCCATGTTCAGAAGGTTGTGGATGCGCGGGGTGGCGCCTGGGCCTTGTCTTGGGGCTTGGTGGCCTCACCCTTGGTTAACTGTAGGCAAAGTAGCACTATTCGAGGCGTGCTTTGTACGGTTGAACCTGTATAAGTACTCATACTGCTTTCAGCTTTGGTTGTTAAGTGCCCCTTTGGTTTCAGTTAAGGTTGTTAAGTACTCCTGCTGCTTTTACAGTCTGTCGTGTTTCTTCAGTCCTGTCTTCCTCCAGCCGCTAAAACCAAACCAGCACCGGCGGGGCCGCCTGCTTCCACCTCCCACGACTGGCTGCACCTCAGCGCACACATCGCCGCCCCACCGTCTCCTAAATCGTTAACACCGATGTCCTCCGCGCGCTTTGGTGCGCTCGCCGTGGCGCCGCCCTCTCGCGTTGTCAACATGGTCAACAAACAACAGGAATCGGCAGAAGTACGTGGAGAGGATGACAGTAGGGGCCCACCACGTCAGAGTATGGAAAAATAAAATGCTTTCTCCTAGTGTTTTCCTGACATCTGGGACCCACGACATTGTGAGCGTATATAGTCAATAGACAAGAGAACAGCACAAAATCGACTGACACCTGGGACGTAGCTACTCGAGCAGTATTTTTTTGTTTGGTATTGTTGAGACGGAGCAGGGTTTGAACTGGGCTGTGGCCCGTCTAGCCCAGGCTTATATTTTATGTTCACCATGTGACTAGCCCAGCTATTTTTCCTTTGTGAAAATGAGCCCGGTTTATTTTTTCTAAAGAATACCCAATCCAGGACTACTTATTTTTCTACGCCCTGATGGGTTGCAACTCTTTCAAGACGCCTGCAAATCTTGAAAGTAATATGAAATGGGTTGTAAATATAAAAACAGATGACAAAATGGCAATTACTTTATAATTTCTGAATTTTTTCACATTTTCATATTCCTATTTCACTGGGCATTAACCTAATTTAAATATATCTTCAAAGTACTTCAAATCTGGCTCGACCTTTCAGTATTAAAAAAAGTTTGGAACCCACAGAAATATGCGAAATTGGCCCTGGCCAACCAAAAAAACGACTGCAATAAATTGCATAAGAAGTTGCCATGAGCTATATATAAATTATTAAAAAAAAAGAGGGAGTGGTCTGACTTGTGGGCCTGTTTAGTTGACGCGTATGCAAGATTTTTTTAGTTATTATATACGTCAACAAACGATTCTAGCAGATGTAACCGTTGGATGTCAATCCAACGGCCGTCGTATTTCTTCAATCTCTGATCCTCTTGCTCCAGCCGCCAATGCAGCGCCGGCGGGACCGCCTACTCCCGCCTCCCATGGCTGGCTGTGCTGCCGTGCAGTCCTCAGCGCCCCCTACTACTCCCACCGCTGGCCAGGGCATCCCTCTACTCACGCACACCCCCTGTTATTCTGCGGCGACGGCAGCCTCACACTGCAGCCGAACCGGTGAACCCTCGTACTCCTCTCCGCGCGGGCTTCCACTGTCGTGTCTTCCCCGGCTCCGCGTCGTCCCCTTCCTAGGCCTCGTCATCGTCCACCGCCGTGGTGCTCTCGGCACGGCATGGTCAATGTGGTCAACGACGGACTTCCATCGGAAGAGTACTGTACGTGGAGAGGCTGACAACTGGGTCCACGGCAGCCGCAAGGAAGTGCCTCCTTATTACGCGGAAAATAATTATTCCTCCACCTGATAGCAGGGACCCACCAGACGGGCCACCAGTATTTCTTAAAAAACGTTTCCCCCTGACTGTTGGGACCCACAGGATGGGCCACCATATTTCGCAAAAAAAAGACCCCCCCGCTGTCAGCTCGGACCCACCGGAAGTGCCTCCTTATTACGCACAAAAAAATGAATACCCCCTGCTAGCTGGGACCCACCTTGGTGGGAGGCTGACTTGTGGGCCTACTAAGTTGACTAGGACGGACGCCTTTGTCAACTTTAGTCAATATATGAATGATTCTAGCTCCAGTGACCGTACAATGTCCATCCAACGGCCATAGTGCTTCTTCAACCTCTGGTCTTCTTGCTCCAGCCGCCCAAAGCAGCGCCGGTCATGCCGCCTGCACCTGCCGCCCGTGGCCGGCTGTGATGCGGCGGAGGCCTCACCGCCCCCTACTACTCCCACCGCTGGCCAGGCCATCCCTCTACGCACCCACACCCCCTATTATTCTGCGGCGACGGTAGCCTCACACCACAGCCGAACGAGTGAACCCTCATACTCCTCTACACGTAAGCATCCACTACCGCGTCATCCCCGGCTCCGCGTCGTTCCCTTCCTAGGCCTCGCCATCGTCCACCGCCCCGGTGCTCTCAGCGCGGCGTGGTCAACGTGGTCAAGGAATGGCTTCCATCAGACGTGAACTGTACGTGGAGAGGCTGGCAGCTGGGTCCACGGCCACAGCAAGGAAGTGCCTCCTTATTACGCGCAAAATAATTATTCCTCCACCTGACAGCAGGGACCCACCGGACGGGCCACCGTATTTCTCAAAAAAACGTTTCCCCCTGACTGCTGGGACCCACCAGCTACATCTTCGCACGCAAGGAAGTGCATCCGAAGAAAAACGATTCGCCCCCCTGACTGCTGGGACCCACCAGCTACATCTTCGCACGCAAGGAAGTGCGTCCGAAAAAACGATTTGCCCCCCTGACTGCTGGGACCCACCAGCTACATCTTCGCAGGCAAAGAAGTGCGTCCGGGCAAAAAAAACAAAATGATTCCCCCCCTGACTGCTGGGACCCAGCAGCTACACCTTCGCGCGCAAGGATGTGCGTCCGGGCAAAAAAACAAAAACAAAATGATTCGCCCCCCCCCCTGACTGCTGGGACCCACCAGCTACATCTTCGCAGGCAAGGAAGTGCCTGACAGTCGGGACCCAACTGGTCGAAGCGTACGTAGCGTTGTCATTCTGGTCACGAACGTGTACGTACATATATATACTGGTCGATGTAGAGGCACGCACGTGTCGTAGTAGAGGCGCATATGTGTCGTAGTAGAGGCGTGCACTTAGCATGTACATGTACGTACAGCGGCCAGGGTGCAAGAAAGAAAATACGACCACGTATGTACATACGGGCAGGGTCTCGAACGCCTACTCGCGCATACGTACGACCAGGGCTCATGTACATGGCTTGGTCGGAACGGAGAAACAGCATCGTCATCTTGTTCATGGGGAGGCAACGGAATGCGTCGTGTTCATGGGGAGGCAACGGAATGCGTCGTGTTCATCGGGAGGCAACGGAACGCATGGGGGCCAACCGGCTGGGTCGGAACGGAATGCATGGTCGTGTTCATCGGGAGGGCTTGGATGGAACAGGCGATGGAAATGAGGCCTGGCGTACCACAAAATAGAGGAAACGGCCTTGTGTTTGACCGGTCACGTTCGAAATGGGATCATGTTCATCGGGAGGGGTTTGGCGTACCGCAAAACGGAGGAAACGGACCTCCTACGGTCGAAACGGGGGACCTATTGATCGGGAGGGGTGTGGCGTACAGCAAAACGAAGGAAACGGACTTGTGTTGGAGCGCTAGAAACGGGGGTCCGGTTGATCGGGAGGGGTGTGGCGTACCGCAAAACGGGACTCCACGTGATACTGTTCATCTCCACCGTCGACCTCCTCCAGCCTCCACGGGCTACCATCGACCTCCTCCAGCCTCCACGGGCTCCTGTTCATCCAGCCTCCACCGCGCGCTACTCCACCGGCTACTATTCAACCACCCCTCCACGGGCACCCCTCCACCGTCTACTGTTCATCCAGCCCTCCACACCATGGGGTCCTGTTCAACCACCCCTCCACGGGCACCCCTCCACCGTCTACTATTCATCCAGCCCTCCACCACACCACGGGGTCCTGTTCATCCAGAGGCAACGCCACCGCTCACTGTTCATCCAAACCCCCCCCTGCAACGCTCACTGTTCATCCAATCGATCGGCTTCAGTTAGCAGCAGTAGCGAAGGAATCGCTTGATCGGGTTCAGTTAACAGCCATCGATCGATCGCTCGGGTTCAGTAACGCGTAGCCTGCATTGCAATCGCTCGGGTTCAGTTAGAGCCCAACGCCTCGCTCGGGTTCAGTTAGAGCCAACGCCTCGCACACACGCGCGTACGTGTACGAGAGAAACGCACATCGCTCGGCCCCCGACCTCCCACCGTAACCGGCAACTCCCCGAAATTTTCCTCCCCCTCGCTTCTACCACAGTTTTTTCCGTCATGGACGGCCCAAAGAATGTCATGCAGCTGCGTCTCCGGCCCGCCCAAGACGAAAAGCCCATTTTCTGTCATGATTTTTTTGTCATAGAAGTAGGAGCCCACCACATCTACGATGATACCTGGTTTTGTCACAATTATCGTCATAGAAGTGTCATATGTATGATAGAAAAAAAATTCGTTCGGCCCAAAATGTCACGGATGTTTTTTTTGTAGTGAAACTTTTGGATCCAATCGGTCCCTTATGGAATAGCCCATAAACTGGGTTTAAGCTTCTATCACTCTCGCAACCCTTCATCTAATTGCTACTCAACAATGCATTCCCTTAGGCACAAATATGGTGAAGTGTCATGTAGTCGACGTTCACATGGCACCACTAAGGGAATCACAACATACATACTAACAAAATATCAAAACATATCAAGTTCACATGATTACTTGCAACATGATTTCTCCCATGACCTCGAGAACAAAAGTAACTACTTGCAAATGATAATCATGCTCAAGATTAGAGGGGTATTAAATAGCATATTGGATCTGAACATATAATCTTCCACCAAATAAACCATATAGTAATCAACTACAAGATGTAATCAACACTACTAGTCACCCACAAGCACCAACCTATAGTTTCGGTAACAAGATTGAACAAAAGAGATGAACTAGGGTTTAAGATGAGATGGTGTTGTTGAAGATGTTGATGGAGATTGCCCTCCCCAAGATGGGAGAGTTATTGCTGATGATGATGACGATGATTTCCCCCTCCGGGAGGGAAGTTCCCCCCAGCAGAATCGCTCTGCCAAAGGGCAAAAATGCTCCTTCCCAAATTCCGCCTCGAGACGGCGGCGCTCATCCCGAAAGTCCTATCTTTATTTTTTTTTCTAGGTAAAAATGATTTATATACTAGAAGAAGGGCACCGGAGGTGGGTCTGGGTGAACACAACCCACCAGGGCGCGCCTGGGCTCCCTGGCGCACCCAGGTGGGCTGTGCCCACCTGGTGGGCCCCCTCTGGTAGTTATTTACTCCAATATTCATCATATATTTGGTAAAAAATCTCTGTGAAGTTTCAGCTTGTTTGGAGTTGTGCAGAATAGGTGGCCTGACGTAGCTTTTCCAGGTCCAGATTTCCAGCTGTCGGAATTCTCCCTCTTTGTGTATACCTTGCATATTATGAGAGGAAAGGCATTAGAATTACTCGAAAAGGCATTATTATGGATAAAAACATCATAAATATCAATAAGGAAACATGATGCAAAATGGACGTACCAACTCCCCCAAGCTTACACCTCGCTTGTCCTCAAGCAAAAACCGAAATCAAAAAACATGTCCACATGCTTAGAGAGAGATGTGTCGATGAAAACAAAATACAAACATAGAAGCATCATGTTCATTTTTATAACAGAAACAAACTTAAATATAAAACTTCTATCAAAGAACTTTTATCATAGACTTCTCATGAATAAGTGATAATTCATCACACTATTGAAGTATAAAGCAAAAACTCTATTAAAAACCAACAAACTATGTTTTCAGTCAACTTTGCAACTACAATTCATCATCTTTTCAGGAAGGGTCACATATCAGAGCCTTTAGGCAAGTCCACATACTCAACCATCATATAGTCTTGTATGATTGCTAACACTCACCGCGTACACATGAGCAAAACGTTTCAACCGGACACATAGAAAGATAGGGGCTTATAGTTTCGCCTCCCAACGTATTCAACTCAAGGGTGATGTCAACAATAATAATTCATGCTATCTATATTCAACTGGACATATGTGCCCAGATCTTTCCTCACCACATGATGCTTGCCAAAGGAGAAAAATAAAAAGGAATAGAAGGAAAACTTTGACTCTTTGCATAAAAGTAAATACATAAAAGTAAAAGATAGGCCCTTTGCAGAGGGAAGCAGAGGTTTCCATGCGCTTATTTGTTTGTATGATCAACCCCTTAGCGCAAAAGAACATCATGTTGCATTGCCCCTTGTGATAGCGACCTTTATTATGCAGTTTGTCGCTTTTATTCTTCCCCATCACAAGTTTGTGGAACGCTCAATTTTCTCTTACACTAAATGATCTCACACATTTAGAAGCAATTTTTATTTCCTTTTTGCACCGATGACAACTTATTTGAGGGATCTTGTTCAATCCCTAGGTCGGTATGGTGGAAACTTGAAAATAAGATTTGGGGTTAAGGGTTTTGGATGCACAAGTAGTATCTCTACTTAGTGCGGAATTTTTGGCTAGTAAAGATAGGGGCAAGCACCACATGTTAAAGGATCCATGACAATATAACTTTTATGTGAACATAAACATACATAAACCATTAAGTTTTCTTCCTTGTCCAACGTCAACAATTTTGGCATATAATATTTCGATGAGGGCTCACAATCACAAAAGATTTCTAGGATAGTATATTTATATGTGAATCTTCTCTTCCCTTATTAATTCTTTCATGAGTTGCATCATTGACTAATGCTCTGTTTGTCAATCTTTAATAAAATTTTGTACTTTACTTTTCCTTATGTGGTGTCATCACCTACCATAAGATTAGTATATGATATTCTTGATTTATTTCCTTTCTTTTTATTGCAACATGAAAGTAAAGAAAGAAAAAACTCAAACTAACTTTATTGTATATCTTGCACACGATTACATTGATAGATCACTAAGCAAACTCTCAAAAGGAAAGGATCGAACTAAACTTTTATTCATCTAAGGCAAAAGATCGAACTAAAATAAGTTAAGGCAAAAAGATAGTGGGATGATACGATACTGGGGCACCTCCCCCAAGCTTGACGGAAGCCAAGGTGAGTGCCCATATCCGATACTCAATTCTCTTTTGGTGATGAAGAACAAGGTGGTGGTGATGGCAATTGTGCCTTCAACTTTTTCATATTGTAGTTGAGGAGATAAAGTTCCTCCTTTAAATCATCGACTTCTAGCTCCAGCTTCAAGATCTTGTCACATAAACCCCCTTTGCTTTTCTGCTGAAAACGAAAAGCAATGGATTGGTTTTTAGACCGGTTAGCTCTCTTAGGGAGACTTGACTTCTTGATCTCCACGTGCATATCCCCAGGTTGAGGTAGAGGAACATCCTCCTCCTCCGAGCTTGAATCATCGATCCTCGTCAAGTGAGCATCCTCCTCACCATCTGTAGTTTGACCATAAGGAGATAGGTCCCCATAGATCTTTGGGTCAGCAATGAGATGTGAGACATAGCTCTCTCTGTAAGAGTCTTGGGACAACATATTTTTAGAACTACGCAGAAAACAACAAGAAAGAAGAACACGGGATTTCTCTATGATATGGTGATCAATAGGTTCAGGGAGTATATATAGATATTTTTATCTTGGGGGACAAGCAATGTGTAGAAAAACGGAGTTTGGAAGGTGTCCCAGGTGGCACAAGACACCAGGGTACACTTCCCGGTAGTTTCTTATTTTCCTATTTTTCTTAATATTCCAAAACTGACAAAAAAATATTTTTTCTGATTTTTTGGAATCCGTTTACTTACCATACCATGTACCCCTTATTTCATGATTCTGGAGTGTTCCGGAAGGACTCTTTTATGTGTTCTTCCGGTGTCAAAGTTTGGATAATATTAATTTCAACATTAATCGGCATAACTGAGATATAATGTTTTATTCGTTGCCCATTGACAACCTTTAGGTTAGTACCTTCGGCATTATTTATTTTGATTGCCCCGAACCGATAAACCTCCTCGATAACATATGGGCCTTCCCATTTGGAGAGGAGTTTTCCTGCAAAGAATGTGAAACGAGAGTTGTACAAAAGAACATATTCTCTAACTTTAAACTCATGCTTTTGGATTCTTTAGTCATGCCATCTTTTAACTTTTTCTTTGAATAATTTTGCACTTTAATAAGCTTGGGTTCTACATTCATCTAATGAGCTAATATCAAATAACCTCTTTTCACCAGCAAGTTTGAAATCATAGTTGAGTTCTTAGATGGCCCAATATGCTTTATGTTCTAACTCAAGAAGCAAATGACAAACTTTTGCATAAACCATTTTATAAGGAGACATACCCATAGGATTTTTATATGCTGTTCTATAAGCCCAAAGTGCGTCATATAATTTCTTAGACCAATTCTTCCTAGACCTATTGACAGTCTTTTGCAAAATTAATTTTATTTCTCTATTGCTAAGTTCAACTTGACCACTAGACTGAGGATGATAAGGTGATGCAATTCTATGGTTAACATCATATTTGGCAAGCATTTTACGGGAAGCACCATGAATAATGTGTGAACCAACATCAGTCATTAAATATCTAGGGACTCCAAACCTTGGAAAAATAACTTCCTTAAGCATTTTAATAGAGGTGTTGTGATCAGCACTACTGGTTGGAATAGCTTCTGCCCATTTAGTAACATAATCAACAGCAACCAAAATATGTGTATACCCATTAGAGGAAAAAGTCCCATGTAATCAATTCCCCAAACATCAAATGGTTCAACAACAAGTGAATAGCTCATAGGCATTTCTTGACGCTTACCGATATTACCTATTCTTAGACATTCATCACAAGATAAGACGAACTTACGGGCATCCTTGAAAAGAGTAGGCCAATAAAATCCAGATTGCAATACCTTGTGAGCAGTTCTATCTCCAGCATGATGCCCTCCATAAGCTTCGGAGTGAAATTTCCGTAGGATTTGTCCCTTTTCATGCTTAGGTACACAATGTCTAATAATACCATCAACTCCTTATTTATAAATATGTGGGTCATCCCAAAAGTAATGTCTGAATCGTAGAAGAATTTTTTTCTTTTGTTGATATGTAAAGCTAGGTGGTAAATATTTAGCAACAATGTAATTAGCATAGTCAGCATACCAAGGAGTACTATCAGCAACATTTATTGCAGCTAACTGCTCACTAGGAAAATTATCATTAATAGGTAGTGGGTCATCAGGCAAATTTTACAGCCTAGATAAATTATCAGCTACAGGGTTCTCAGCTCCTTTTCTATCAATGATATGCAAATCAAATTCTTGCAACAAGAGAACCCATCGAATAAGTCTATGTTTAGCATCTTTCTTTTCCATAAGATATTTAATAGCAGCATGATCGGTGTGAACAATTACTTTGGAATCAACAATATAAGGTCTAAATTTATCACAAGCAAACACCACTACTAAGAATTATTTTTCAGTAGTAGCATAATTTCGTCGAGCACTATCTAGAGTTTTGCTAGTATAATGAATAACATTCAATTTCTTATCAACTCTTTGTCCTAGAATGATACGTCTCCAACGTATCTATAATTTATGAAGTATTCATGCCATGTTTACAACATTTTTATATGATTTTGGTATGATTTGATTAGAACTAACCCGGACTGACGCTGTTTTCAGCAGAACTACCATGGTGTTGTTTTTGTGCAGAAATAAAAGTTCTCGCAATGCGATGAAAATCAATGGAGATTTTTTCTGGAAAATATGAAAAATACTGGAACTAAAATCCACCGGAGGGGAGTCACAGGGGCCCCACAAGGGTGGGGGCTGCGCCCACCCCCCTCGGGAGTACCCCCTGCCTCGTGGACTCCCCGAGGGCCCCCTGACGTGAGATCAATGCCAACTTCTCCTATAAATACAGAAACCTCAGAAAATTAACCTAGATCTGGAGTTCCACCGCCAGAAGCCTCCGTAGCCACCGAAAACCAATCTAGGCCCTCTCTGGCACCCTGCCGGAGGGGACCATCATCGCCGAAGGGCATGGAGGAGGATCCCGGAGGGGCCATTATCGTCATGAAGGCCAAGGACCAGAGGGAGAACCTATCCCCATCCAGGGGGAGGCCATGGAGGAGGAAGCACAAGGGGAGAACCTCTCCTCCTCTCTGTCGGTGGCACCGGGGTGCCATCGGGAGGGGAATCATCACCGCGGTGATCGTCTTCATCAGCATCACCATCATCATCACCATCCTCATCTTTTATGCGGTCCACTCTCTCGCACCCCGTTGTAATCCCTACTTGAACATGGTGCTTTATGCCACATATTATGATCCAATGATGCGTTGCCATCCTATGATGTTTTGAGTAGATATCCTTTTTATTTGGGTTGATTGATGATCTAGATTGGTATGAGTTGTATGTTTTACTTTGGTGCTGTCCTATGGTGCCATCCGTGTCACGCAAGCGTGAGGGATTCCCGCTATATGGTGTTGCAATACATTTATGATTCGCTTATAGTGGGTTGCGTGAGTGACTGAAACACAAACCCGAGTAATGGGGTTATTGCGTATGGGATAAAGAGGACTTGATGCTTTAATGCTATGGTTGGGTTTTACCTTAATGATCTTTAGTAGTTGCGGATGCTTTCTAGAGTTCCAATTATAAGTGCATATGATCCAAGAAGAGAAAGTATGTTAGCTTATGCCTCTTCCTCATATGAAACTGCAATAGTGATGACCGGTCTTGTTAACAATTGCCTAGGACAATTCCGCACACCGATCCACCATTATTCCACACTCGCTATTTATATTATTTAGTAATATATTCTAAATTTATGATAACAGCACCTACTTTTATATTTTAGCTCTCCGATATCATACCCACAATGTAGTTTTATTTCTCGTTTTCTAGTTGGAAGCAAACGTTCGGTGTACGTAGAGTCATACCAGTGGCAGATAGGGCTTGAGAGAATATTGATCTTACCTTTAGCTCCTTGTGGGTTCGACAGTCCACACTTATCACTTCCATCTTTGGAAATTGCTACGATGATTCCCTGCACTTGGGGATTATCAAGCTCTTTTTTGGCGCCGGTGCCGGGGAGCAATAGCGTGGGGTTGATATTCTCGTGTGTGCTTGTTTGCTTTCCTTCACTAAGTAGATTTTATTTTTCCTTTTTTTCTGTTTAGTTGTGGGTGAAACATACAATTTTTTTAGAAGAATGAAAATACAAAAAAATTACTTGCCTCTCATGCCTAAAAAGTTTTTCAAAAATAGAAGTGATTGGAAAGTTATGCATTGAAGAAGTGAGGGTCGACCTTGAGCACTCGTGTTCATGCTCATGGAAACAATGTATAATTTTTCATGGAAGTTTCTCTCTGTAAATAATTATACCCTTATATATCCATTTTATTATAAAAATAATGTGCCAAGCTTTAGTTCTAGGATGATTAGATTGCTTGTTTACTATGTGCAGAACAAAAACAGAAACTTTGGCCGTAGCGCGTGATTTTAAATTTTTACTAGAAAGTCAAATGGGTCTGAAACTTTTTTCACATTACCTTTGTACAAAATTTTCAAATTTATTTCATGATTTTTTGAGTTACAGAAGTTTACTAAACCTCCAGATTACTAAAGACTGTCATGTTTTAGACAGATTCTGTTTTTTGTGTGTTGTTTGCTTATTTTGATGCATCTATGGCTAGTATCGGAGGGTATGAACCATAGAGAAGTTGGAATACAGTAGATATAGTTCTAATATGAAATTGGAATGAGTTTTAAACAGTACCTAAAGTTAGTGATTTGCTTTATTATACTAATGGATCTCACAAAGTTTTTGTTAAAGTTTTGTGTGGATGAAGTGTTCGAAGAACGAGGAGTTACCGATGTGAGAAGAATAAAGAGAGGCAAGAGCTAAATCTTGGGGATTCCCAAGGCACCCCAAGTAAATATTCTAATGATACTCAAGCATCTAATCTTGGGGATGCCCCGGTTGGCATCCCATCTTTCTTCTTCAACAATTATCGGTATACCTCGGTTTTTTTCTTGTTCACATGATTTGTGTCCTTCGTGTTCTTATTTTTCTTTAAGAACCATGCTAGTATGATATGTCCCTTCATCAATTTATAGAATACTTCATGTGCTTCACTTATATCTTCCAAGTATGATCTTATAGAATTGCTCTTTGAGCTTCACTTAAATCTTTTGAGTATGGCTTTGTAGAATCCTTCGTGTGCTTCACTTATATATTTTGAGCTTGGATATTGGTTAGTCTATATTAATTAAAGAATGATCCATGAAGTTCACTTATATATTTTGGAGTATGAATAATGCTATCATCTAAAGCGGGTTTGAAAGAGTGTCAACTTTAGGAACTAGTGATCCCGCCATTCCGAATGAGGAGAATTTTGCTTATGTGGAGAGTAGTAAAATTTCGACACTCGTAGATCATGAAAAGAATGCTTTATGTGATGGTAATATTATTGAAATCATTCATGATGCTACTGAAAATTATTATGAGGGAGGAATACATGTTTGTAGGAGTTCCAATAATATCAAGTTTCCTCTCTATATGCTTAAAGTTTTGAAATTATACTTGTTTTTCCTTCCTATGCTAGTTGATTCTTGTTCCTATAAATCATGTGCTCACAAAATCCCTAAGAATAGGAAGTGGTTTAGGTTTAAATATGCTAGTCATATTCTTCATGATTATGTCTTTATGTTTCAATTCTTATCTTTTATGTGAGCATCATTGAAATCATCATGCCTAGCTAAAAGGCATTAAAGAAAAGCGCTTTTTGGGAGACAACCCAATATTTACCCTTATTGTTTTTTGTGTCTTATCATGATTAAGCTACTGTATTAATCATGTATTATAGCTTTTATTTCAATAAAGTGCCAAGTAAGACCTTTGGGAAGACTTGGGTGGAAGTTAATGTAATCTTGCTGTAAAAAACAGAAACTTTGCGCTCACGAGATTAGCTGCCATTTTTTTTTACAGAAGAGTGCCATTGAGTTGATTCTTTTTTCAGAAGATTAATAGAAAAATTCCTCACGTTCACCAATTTATTTCATAAATTTTGGAGTAGAAGAAGTATGGTTAGTGTTCTGATCATTACAGATTGTTCTGTTTCTGACAGATTCTGTTTTTATTGCATAGTTTTCTTGTTTTCTAGTTTCTATGGCTTATATTTCTTAATATAAATTGTAGAAATGACATGGTATAGTAGGAATTGTGTGAGAACAATTATGAACCTTGTCTTTGATAGTACCAAAGTGAATGGTTTACTCTTTATCATACTAACCTATCTCACGAAGTTACGTTAAGTTTTGTGTAATTGAAGTTTTCAAGCTTTGGGTGAGATATCGATATGAGGAGAATAAGGAGTGGAAATACCCTAAGCTTGGGGATGCCCAAGGCACCCCAAGGTAATATTCAAGGAAGACTCAAGCGCCTAAGCTTGGGGATGCCCCGGAAGGCATCCCCTCTTTCGTCTTCAAAATAATCGGTATACCTTACTCGGAGCTATATTTTTATTCGTCACATGATATGTGTTTTGGTTGGAGCGTATTTTCAATTTTACTTGCTGTTTGAATAAAATCATTGGAGCTGAAATCTTGAATGAAAAAGAATCGTCCCATGGCTAGTTAATTATTTGACTACTCAGTGTCCTTCACTTATATATTTTTGGAGTAGTTTGTCATTTACTCACGTGCTTCACATATATCCTATGAGTAAATGGTTGAATCAATTGAATATCATAAATCTTAATTTATATATGTTCCATATGCTTATACCATGGGGAGTAATGACTTCACACATAACAAGTATAGGTAGTAAACTTGTTGAAAGTTAGCAAACGTAGAATTGGTCACTTGAACAATTCATGAAAGAATATTGAAGGAAGAGAGATTTCACATATAAATATACTATCTTGGACATCTTTTGTAATTGTGAGCACTCATTAAA
The DNA here is from genome assembly GCF_003073215.2 of Triticum urartu. Taxonomy (NCBI): domain Eukaryota; kingdom Viridiplantae; phylum Streptophyta; class Magnoliopsida; order Poales; family Poaceae; genus Triticum; species Triticum urartu. The sequence goes on along the minus strand of NC_053027.1, from coordinate 192,878,084 downwards.
ATATGACATGCTAAAAGGTTGATGTCGGACAAGGAAGACAACGTAATGGGTTATGTTTTCTTATATCCGAAATAAAGTATATTGTCTTGGATCATCCAACATGTTGAGCTTGATTTTCCCCCTCATGCTAGCCAAATTCTTTGCACCAAGTACAGATACTACTTGTGCTTCCAAACATTCCTTAAACTTGTTTTGCCATGAGAGTCCACCATACCTACCTATGGATTGAGTAAAATCCTTCAAGTAAGTTGTCATCGATGCATGCAATAAAAATTGCCCTCTAAATATGTATGATCTATTAATGTGGAGAAAATAAGCTTTATACGATCTTGTGATGTGGAAGAAATAAAAGTGATGGACTGCATAATAAAGGTCCATATCACAAGTGGCAATATAAAGTGACGTTCTTTTGCATTAAGATTTTGTGCATCCAACCATAAAAGCGCATGACAGCCTCTGCTTCCCTCTGCGAAGGGCCTATCTTTTATTTTTATCTTCTACCCTTATGCAAGAGTCATGGTGATCTTCACCTTTCCTTTTTACATTTTGTCCTTTGGCAAGCACTGCGTGTTGGAAAGATCCTGATATATATATATATATCCAATTGGATGTAAGTTACCATGAACTATTATTGTATTATTGTTGACATTACCCTTGAGGTAAAAAGTTGGGAGGCGAATCTATAAGCCCCTATCTTTCTCTGTGTCCGATTAAAACTTTGAACCCATAAATATCACATGAGTGTTAGCAATTATGAAAGATTAAATGATAGTTGAGTATGTGGAGTTTGCTATATCAAAGCTCTAACATCGACCCTTCCTGAAATAAGATGAATTGCAATTGTTTGATGACTGAGAATACAGTTTGTTAGTTTCAAGAAAGTTTATGACCTATACTTTAACATGTGAATAGCTTGTTACTTGATCATGAAAAGTTTTATGAAGATGAGCTACTGATATGATATATAATGATGCCAAAAAAAGTGAGTGTAGCTATCATTGATCAAACTTGTGCAATTGCTAGCATTCACACTTCATAAATTATTTCTTTTATCATTTACCAACTCGAGGACGAGCAGGAATTAAGCTTGGGGATGCTGATACGTCTACAATGTATCTATAATTTATGAAGTATTCATGCCATGTTTACAATATTTTTATATTATTTTGGTATGATTTGATTAGAACTAACCCGGACTGACGATGTTTTCAGCAGAACTATCGTGGTGTTGTTTTTGTGCAGAAATAAAAGTTCTCGGAATGCGATGGAAATCAACGGAGATTTTTTCTACAAAATATGAAAAATACTGTAACGAAAATCCACCGGAGGGGAGTCACGGGGGCCCCACAAGAGTGGGGGCACGCCCCCTGCCTCGTGGACTCCCTGACGGCCCCCCTGACGTGAAATCAATGCCAACTTCTCCTATAAATACAGAAACCTCGGAAAATTAACCTAGATCAGGAGTTCCGCCGCTAGAAGCCTCCGTAGCCACCAAAAACCAATCTAGGCCCTCTCTGGCACCCAGTCGGAGGGGGCCATCATCGCTGGAGGGCATGGAGGAGGATCCCGGCGAGGCCATTATCGTCATGAAGGCCAAGGACCAGAGGGAGAACCTCTCCCCATCCAGGGGGAGGCCATGGAGGAGGAAGCACAAGGGGGAGAACCTCTCCTCCTCCCTGTCGGTGGCACCGGAGTGCCATCGGGAGGGGAATCATCGCCGTGGTGATCATCTTCATCAACATCACCATCATCATCACCATCCTCATCTCTTTTACGTGGTCCACTCCCCCGCACCCCGCTGTAATCCCTACTTGAACATGGTGCTTTATGCCACATATTATGATCCAATGATGTGTTGCCATCCTATGATGTTTTGAGTAGATATCCTTTGTCTTTGGGTTGATTGATGATCTAGATTGGTACACTACAAAGAAATACACTTCCGTGATGATACGTGTTTGTCACAGTAGGTCGCATTTTCTGTCATGCATGTACATCCATGACGATTTTATGACAGAATCAAGATAGTCATACCTGTGTTGTCGTAGAAGTGTTCCATGACATTACCAAAATTATCATCACGGAAGTGTCCACTTCCATGACGATAAATCACGCGTCACAGAAGTGCTTTCGTCAAGGGAGACCGACACGTGGCATCCACCGTAACAGAACGCTGTTAAGCTATCGGGTCAGGTTTTGGATCCGATAACCCGTTAACAACCCCGACCAATGGGGATTTTCCACGTGTAAAATCATCATTGGCTGGAGGAAACATGTGTCGGCTCATCGGTGGGACAGATGTCATCCACTCATTGGACAGAAGGCGCCTATGATACGTTGACACATGGCACAGCCCAACAGAGGCCCATTCCTGTGAAAAGGCCGGCCTGTTTGACTTGGTCAAAAGGTGGCGGGCCGGCCCGTGTAAAGCCTGTTAACAGCCTGTTCGCATATAGCTCATTTACAGCCCGCTAACCCAAGGCCCGTTACACCATATCCGAACTAGGCCCAGTAGCGTCAACTGGGCCACCCAATATGATTCCAGCCCGTTTTCACTTCTGGCCCATGTATGGCCCATGACGTCTTTCGGCCCATTTGAGGCCCTATGTAACTCTTGGCCTTTTAACGGCCCGTGGTAAAACTGGCCCGTAATGAACAGTGTATCACTTTACACCCATTAACGGCCCGTGGTGAAACTGGCCCGTAATGAACAGTGTATCACTTTATACCCATTAACGTCCCGTTATTCCGTTGGGACGTTTCCAGCCCATGTTATCTTCCGGCCTTCTCAGAGCCCATTTATTCTTGGGCTCATTTCCAGCATTCGTTTACTTACGGCCCGTTACTGTCATTTTCTGCTTGTGGGCCAAATTCAGCCCGTGGTTACAGTCGGCCCATTTGTGGTCCGTTAATACGTTGGGCCATTTTCATAGCGTCATCAAATACGGCCTATTAACGATGGCCCGTTATGGTCGGCCCATGAACGGACGATTCCAACTCTAGCCCGTTAACGGCCATAATGCGGCATGTTATTAGCCCATGTTTGGCCAATCGATCATACTGCTCGTACAAGGCCCATTGATGATACGGCCCGTAGAAGGCCCATTGTTTCTACGGCCCGTAGAAGGCCCATTGTTTCTACGGCCCATAGAAGGCCCACTATTTCTATGGCCCGTAGGAGGCCCATTGTCACTACAGTAAATATTAGCCAATGGTTATTGTGGCCTAGTTTTAAAAAATAGGTTATTGCAGCCACTAGCAAACCGCAGAAAAAGAACTGCAATGACTACAAGCAAACAAATAAACAAGACAACAAGGAAATAAATAAGCAAGCAACTTACACTAGGCTATCACGGCTATCACACATATTACATCCACTGGGCATCAAAGTTCGCCACCAGTGCAAATAAACGCGCCGACAAAAGAATATACAAAACTAAGAGCACTTCAGAAGGCACTAGGCCTGGCCAGGTCGGGCCCCCAAACAGCTAAAGAAGCTGAGTAGACCATAGTTATGTCAACGATAGATGCATCAACACAAGATTTAAGGCATGATGGTGCGCATGGCAGTCCTCTGACATCTTCATTGCATCTTTGATTTCAAGTCGGAGCTGAGCTGAAGCAAGTCTTTTCGCTTTAAGTTGAGACTGAAGAAGCCGGACTGATTGAGGCAACGACTGCATAGAGGTTGTCTCACACCTGCTGGTGAGTAGCTTCAACTCACTGTCTTCATCAAGATAGGACCTTGGGGTCATCTCGCTGTCCTCAAGATGGTTTGGCTCACTATCTTCCCTAAAGTTCTGCCTGGCGTAAGAGATACGAGTCTGAAAGAGAAACAAGGAGACACGTAACAGGTTTCACAATTATATAAGCAAATAAATGGATCTGTTCGGCATAAGGAACATGTTTTTACAACTACAATTTGAAACTGGTAGTTGTTGCAAACATCCAATCAGATGTAAACAGCAAAGCAAACAGTAGTGGAGGAAATGATGCCTATTCAAATCTATACTAGAACAAAGTTTGAAGGCTTGAGAAGGATGAACTTACATTACATGTTAACACGGGATGGACAAAGCCCTTCTCCATGTTGATGGAAGGATAATTCAGTAAATTTCCCAAAGAAAATTCTTTATAAGCGTTGCCATTATTCTACATTTTGCAAATAGTAAATATAGATCAAATAATATTGGAAGAAACAGAGGATAATGAAGCTCAGGTACAGACTGATGATACATAATCAAATAGCAATTAATTAAGTACAGCGTTACAAGGCAAAAGGGAGAGAGGTACTGACAAGAGCAATGCAGAGCCCATTATTGTTTTGAGATCGTATGATCCTTTGAGCAAGGAGATTCATCTGAAATTAGTTTTCATACAAGAGAGAAGGTAAGGCACAAGCAGAAATTTAGGAGTTCAAATTTTGATTTGATATCATAGACAGTACCTGACGCTGGGCTCCCAGCAGTTCGAATAGGGGTTTGGCCACTGGAGTGGGGGTAAAGTGTGGTACAGTTGGGCCTGTGTTTTCTGTGGCTGCTGATCTATCTGATTTAACAGGTATCACTACCTTTTTAAAATACCTAGTTTGTACTCCTTGAGGATCTTCACTCACCCTCTTCCTTTTGGACATCTATTGTGAAAGAACAACATTTGACTGGAAAAACATAGTGTGAAGACACATGGAATAGGTACAGAAAATGGATAGGTATGGCATATACTCATATATGATGCTTAAACTAAGCAGATGGTGTAACAAAGTAGAAGTAATGCAGGAGGTCAGGTGCAAAATATGTGCGACCAATACAACTTTGCAAAGTTAGAGCAAGCACCTTGATGGGTGAATAAGATAGGCCATCCTCCACCATGCCAAGTTTGTTAGCCAGTGGATCGTTCTGCAATATTCCTCTCGTGCGCCCATTCTCATATTCATTTTGATAATGTTCAATATCTGACATGCATGAAAACATAAAAACAAGTGGGATTTTCTTTGTAATGCAGAAGTGATTCTAATCCAATACTGCCTCCCTGTAAACCCCTTTGTGCTATCTCTGCAATTCTTTTAAAAGATGCCATGCATGCTGTAATTTGTTGTGTGCATTAATATAATGTGGCCTACTACTCAAAATATGAGAGCTCCAGAAGTGATGACACTTCACAGATGATAGCTTCAACATATAGTAAAGAAGAACAAGTCGACCTGACCTGACAGATTCAAAATATACTAAGGGAGAACAACTCGACCTGACCGGTCGACCGCAAGAGAAGAGTATCATCTTAAAGAAGAGCAGAAGAGCAAGCAGATTGAAGATATTACAAGTCTTTCAATACAATGTCGGTTGGCCACCCATGATGAACCAGAGCACACAGAGAAATACTATTCTTTCTGGTCTCTCCATATGTGGCTCACATGCATTTCGAAACTAAAGTAGGAACATTTAGCTAACCAATTAAACATCTCTCAGTTTTACTAATATCAGCAATAATATCATATATGAATTTGTACAACTAAGCTTGTTTAGCTCGATGGGTGGAGCAGTGCTATTACGACACGAACCACGTAGGCTGATTGTGGTCATCATAAAATGGGGAAAACATAAGCATGATGAGTACAGTGTTGACCGTGGCAGTGGGATGGTAGATCTGAAGCTGCAAACCGCGCAAAGGGTAGTTAGCAACCGATGTTTGCTTTGAAATAACAACTAAGATTTGGTATGGACAAGAAAGTACGGTCAACAAGTGACAAAGAAATGCAATTATGATGTCTCTCTATATGTCGCGACATGCATTTGGAAACTCAAGTGGGACCTTTAGCTAACCAATTAAACGTGTCGGTTAAATAATATCAGTATCATATCACAATCATATTTGAACAACTAAGCTTTCGAATTCTGAGTGTTGTGTTGTTTAGCTTGAAGGGTGGAGTAATGCTAGTACGACAGAAAGCACCTACGCAGATCATAGTAGAGTAGATAAAAGGGGAAAACCCTAAGCATCAAGAGAAAAATCAGGAAAGTGGAAAAGTGGAACTAGTTGGACCAGTGGGTGGCGCACATGCTTTTCGAAATGAATATAGGAACATTAGGTGACCAATTAAATGTTCTCTATTTTAGTGATATGAGCATCATATCAAATTCGTATTTCAACATGTAAGCTTTGGGTTGAGGTCTTGAGGAGTAGTGCTAGCACGACACGAAGCACCTACGATGATGGTAGTGAATATAAAGGGGGGAAACCATAAGCTTTACGAGTATAGTGCCCGTGCCATGGCGGATCTGAAGATGCAAACCGGACAAAGCTACTTCGCAACCAATGTTTGCTTTCAACTAGCCACTACGATTTGGTACGGACAAGAAAAGTACAGTAAACAAATTATGATCTACTTTCCGGGTGAGATCAATAACTTAAGCACATATGGAAGAGTACCACCTCTCTGGCGACGCCGTTTAGGCCTATGATGATACGTTGAGGGTGCTGCAGGTGTGATGGTTGTCGCGGCGGGGAAGAAGACTTTAGACGGCAGACGGCCGGGTCGGGGGATATATCCTGTTGCCATGGACGAGGTGGTCGTAGGAGCGGCAACGACAAGGTGGACGACGGCGCCGATGAAGCAAGAGGAGGCGATGAAAGGATCCTGGTCCAGCGCCATGGATGAGAGACGTCCATCTCTTGCGGTGGACGACGGGGTAGGGGTAGCGGCTCCGGCAAGGTGGAGGATGGGGTGGCAGACGGAGGAGGCTGGCCGCAGTGCGGAGGTTGTCGTGCCGCCGACGGTGTATGAATGGGGAAATGGAGGGGAGGGGATCTCAAACTTTGGGACGCACTTCTCTGAAATGGGGAAAAGTTATGAACTTATCCCCCGTTTGAAATTTCGGACATCGCGTCGGTTGGGGAAAGGACGGTAATCTCGCATCTCCCAAATATTTGCCGGTAACTATTTCGGGCGAGGAGAGGGTGTTTTGCCGCCCACGGTTGGCGCCCACGGTGTATGAACGGGGCTGACAGGTAGGGCGGTTGTGTCACATTTGATGGAAGTTACACATCTGCTCCAATTTAAAATATTAGCCTACATCGATTTCGAATGAGGAGAGTTTGTTTTGCCGCCCACCGTGTATGAATGGGGAAATGGAGGTAGAGACACATGTCTTTCGGACGAGCTTGAATCAAATGTGTTTTGCCGCCCACGTATGGCGCCCACCGTGTCTGAATGGGCTCAGAGGCCGTTGTGTCACGTCTAATTGAAGTTACTAGTCTACCCCTATCGACAGCAGTGTAAATCCGGTCGATAAGGATGTCAAGTGTCAGGGGTAGACAGTAATTTCCATCTCGCAAACACTTGCTTCGGGCAGCCCACAAATTATAGTGGGTTTTAGCCGCTTCGTTCAAAACTTGGGAGAATTAGCACTCATGTTTGCCTTGGGACCTGGCAAACTAAATTCAAATCCAATTTGTATTCGATTACGAATATCCACAGATAATTATACGTTTTGTTATTTATTTCTTCAAAACCACAACAAAGATTTATTCCACCTTTATATATGATTATGATTTATAAATGTCGTGATCTTCGAATTCAGTAGGTTGGATACACTCTAAGTCAAACAGTTATTTCATCCAATACAATATGCTCACACGAAAAAAAGTTCACCTTATGTCAATCATACAAGTGTTGAGGTTTACCTCGCCTAAAAAATTCGGATCATTACAACACATCGACAACATATGGGGTCTTGCAACATAATCCATTCAGAGACATGACACAACATGCAAGTACAATAATCTAATGACAATTTCAACTGGTATCTAAAGAAGATCCGGGATTACCTTGGGCTTTAGATAGCAGAAACAACAGGACCTCCTCAGTCTTCAAATGCAACATTCTTACTTCCTCCAATTCTTGGGTTGCTTGCATAATGCGTGCCGCTAATTCCGTAATTTCCAGCCTCAAGATAAAGATTACCTCATTCATGGTAGCCACACCATCTCTTTCTGCCACTAGTAGAGCCTCAAGCACTATAATATCTGTGCTCAGACTGCTCTCTGGCGGTGTTGCCTCTGAACTGCTACCATCTGGTAACATGGATGGCGCACTGCTTCCACAAATAGATTATGGGGTTGTACATTGTTTCCTAGTGTGAACGGCATCCTGAAAGGTTTCCGCTGGACATCAGTAAGAGATAGTTATCTTATGATCCAGGCCGTAAGCTTACATGGTAAACGACGGACGAATTATTGCCGAGCATGGCAAACTATATTTAAATGCTTCGAAGCAGCATCAGCCGAAAAGAAATTATAATGGTAAGATGAAACTAGGGATGTGACTGGCAAATAAACGACATCCGCCAGTCCCATCTAGTTAGTTTTTGCTACCTCCCTAGTTCATTTTCCTCAAAAAACAAAAACTCTTTTGAACTATCATACCACTAGTGGACTTTAATCGGGATTAAACGGGACCCAGTTGACATCCCTAGTTGAAAGGGAGTGTACAACCGCTATATTTAAGCTGCCAAGGCATCTAAGCAGTTGAAATAATTTGAGAAAGCACTTAAAAGTGTGGCCTCATATAAACTACGAAGACAGTCTTGTGATGAAGTTGAGAGGAAAAGTTAAGGACTCAAATGAAATAGGCATGCATTTCTTTACGATAGTACAACAGGCACTGCTGACATATTGGCCAACTCAGGTATAGCGTAACAACAAATAAGCATTCGAATCAATCAATACAGCAACGCAGACAACTAAACTATTTGTAATTCGGTAGGATTACACATTGAGGGCACAAGCCAATAAAGCAGCCCACTCGCATTACATTTCACATGTACTAAAACACACTAGCTTACCATATGTTGCTGTGAAGCCTAGCTGTTGTTGCAATGTTCTTTGAAGATATCGTCAGCATCCCGTGGTCGCAAATCTAGTTGTTGTAGTTTATTCTGCACCATCTATTTAGGTAAAATTAATTTTAATCGCATGCACTGGTTCGAATTGATCATCAATTGTTTATCTAAACTAATGAAAGAAGGGTGTGTGCATACACGACAATATATCTGCTTCCCTCTATTTTTATGCTTGTTTGAGGTGCCAGCCCCAAAAGAACAAATATTTTGCTTTATGGGGTTGGCAGCTCCATAATTAATAGAAGCATCAAATTAGTCATGCAACTTGGGAAGATCAAGAAAACACAAACAAGTAATGAACAGAGGCTCGGAGCAGTGATGTAATAGCTAGCATCAGAAAATGTAGGGTAAAACAAACAAAAAGCAGCGAAACCACATGCTAGTTTGATGATGTGTAATTAAGCATAGAGAACATTAAGCAGTCTGATGGAACCAACAGGTGGCATCAGAACAAAACTAAAGCATATTAACTATATGTGCACTGGTATGTAATTTAGCACATGTAACATGTTCACTGCTAGAAGTATGGCCCTACAGGTGCAAGAAGAATAACGCGTCTCATGAAAAACTGAATGATGCCCTGAAGAAATTCAAAGGTGTAGTGCTTATGCTAGGAAAGTGAACGTAGGCGCCGGCCGTTGGATAATAGTACCTGATTCTCGGCGGCGTATGGGTATCGTTGTCATACTTGATAGGTAAGGATCGTCGATGGTGCTCGTATTGTGGTTGAGTTTGGGCCGGCTGTCGCCGTCGCTGAAGCGGCTCTGGTGCTACGGTTGCGGCGCCTGTCGACATACAAGAAAGCTCATCTGTGGTAAGTGACAGTTGCACGATAAAGAGAAAAACTGAAGGAGTACAAATCGAAATAACCTGATGAGGCTGCGGCGTCGGTAAAGCAGGGCCGGTGGAGTTGAATATGGTGTCCGTGGAGCGGGTCCGGTGCAGTGGACGAAGGCTTCGGCGGGCGCGTTGTACAATGCTTTCGGTGAGGCGGATCTGTTGCGGCGGACGAGGGCTTGTATGAAGGCCCAGCGAAGGGGCGGACGAGGGAGTCAGTGAAGGGCCTACGCTGTGGTGGACGAGGGCGCCGGTTAAGCAGATCTGGTGTGGTGGACCATGATGGCGGTCAAGGAGATCTGGAGCGGTGGACAAGCCAGTCGCTGAAGCGACTCCGGTGAAGTGGTGAATTGGTAGTTGGGGGTTCCAAGGTGCGGAAGGTAGATCCGGCGGGGTGTGAGGTCCACCACTGTGGCGGAGGACTAGATTCGGCGGCTTGTCGTGGTTGGGGGTCGGGGAGGGGAAGGGGAGGGGCTCTGGGAAGAATGTTGGGGGCAAAGAGGGGAAAACAATGGAGTTACCAAAGCAGCCCTTTTCTGTTCATGTGGCAGGGGTAAAACAGGAATATCGCAGGGCTAAACCTTCGGGCGCGTGATATTTCGATGTGAGCGGGAAGTTTGAAAGCTTTTGGCGCCTAAAATTATAAGTATTTTGCTCTCGTACGGCCGACTATGATATCATGGCCGACAATTTGTTTGTTTTGCACGCAAAAAAATGTGCAAGTTTTGAAAATCAATGTCTCCAACTCGAAACTTAGATTGTCCATTCAATTCAAATATGGATCATTGAGCTACTACAAGAAAATACCATCATACGGTCCAATTCAAATGAAATCCAAATGTGTTTATCCTAAATATGATGACAAAAGCAAAAATGTGTATGTGTATGAATAAAGTGGATGATTATAAAGTTTGAACATGCCCGTATGTGTATATCTCTAGGTTTGATATATGAATTTGAAATCACGAAATCCCGGCTTAAAAAATGTACCTCCATTTAAATGAATTACAAAAGCTAATGATGGAGTCGAATTCCAAAATTCCAATCTTAGGTTTGTAATTCTGGTACATCAAGGTATATCACGCATGTTCAAAAGTATCGTTATCTCATAGTACAAACTGTGAACCAAATTGATCAACCATGAGTGCACAATATCCCAATTACGCTAAAGTCCCTCAAATATAGACATCTCACTCTTTATCTGAAGTCAACCCCCCCCCCCACCACCACACACAAACACACACACACACACATAGAGAAGTCATTCTCTCCCCCAAACACCAACACACGAGCACATTAACACCCCTCTCTCTTGTAAAGTCCGGACCCCAACATAGGTCTATATCACTTTGTCTCTCAGGCATGCACACATCTCTTCCCTCACTCTCTAGGTCTCCCGCTATCTCTCTTACCCAAGCACACACACTATGTAGAATGTATATTTCCCATACACACAAAACATCGCCCCCAAACGTCTATCTCCCTAGTTATGTGGTTCTCGCGCACTCACCTCACACACCACCCCCACTGCAAACAAGCACACTTTGTCTCCTTGTGCACCACTCTCCTCCTTTTATCTCTCCCACATGCGGACCCGCCCCAGCTCCTTCCCTGTATACATATATGTCGTGACTCTTCGCATAGCTCCCTAATGTATAATCGTTCTCGATTTTGCACATTGTTCCCTACACCATCTATTCTAGATCTCTCATGAAGTCCCTATCACACACACAATGACTCGCTTCCCTTGTGTCTCCGTTCATAGGCCAATTTCGGACAACATCAACATTGTCTCCCTATCTATACGCCATTTATGGACACAAACGACCCCTCTCGCCCCCTCTCTTCCCCTCTCTCTCTGTCGCTAGATCTCTCTTTCTCTCGCTCTCACACCCATCTCCCACACACACACTCGATGTCTCTTCCAAATAGTCTGCTCCCCCCGCCCGCACCCGTGCCATCTCGCTACTACACATGTCACACCATTCCCCCTTCCCTTATACTAGGTTTACATCACCAGTGGTCTCTCTACTCCACATACACTCTCTCCCTCTCACACACAAACGCATGCACAAACACACACAGACACGCACAAACACCCATTTATCTGGATCCTCATCTCTCCTCATGTCCGCATGTGTATCTCACACACTCACTCTCTAATTATGTATATGTGTCTCCATGTTACACAACACAAAGCCCCATGTACATGTCTCTCTCTATCCTCCACACACATAGACACAAAGAATCTGTTATCATTGCCCCAGTCTCTAACATATCACACACGCACATTGTCTCTCTCTCTCTCGCAAACACGCTCAACAAGGGTTTCCCCATGAATAACTTACCGTTTATTCATCAACAGTCATGGCAGTACGGTGAACACGAGACGTGAAAAAGAATAAATCTACACGTGCTTAGACCACCTAGTATGACTACTAGGACTAGAGCAAGCCAAAAAGCACGCCGCCGTCACCCCCTCCTTGTCGGCGACGGGAAAATCTTTGTTTACACAGTCGAGAAGTCATTGTGCTAAGGCCCCACATGCTGAGGCATTGAATAGAATGTAGATGCTAGTTTACGGAAGCAAGTATCGATAATACGTTTGTATCTCCATACTTATATTTCTTCTCTTATAAAAAAACCGAGTTGGTGATGATGGTACGTGTGCCATCTTGCAATATAGACCGTCTGATCTATATCTGACGGATGGAAATTAAACTAAAAGATACCCGCACCCCTCTCCACATTTGAAGACAAGGCCTTCCCTCTTTCATCCTTATCTCCAACAAACCTCATTGTTGAGCAATTAGGAAAGGAATCCCCTAGAAAAAAACTGGCCTGGTGGCCGCTGCCGGCATCGTTAATCCCCATGCCTCCGCTCAGTCCGACCACCAACCACCACCACACCCCACTCCTCTTCACCTTATCTCATATTTCTCGAGATATCATTAGTTTTTACACATGGTATTACTCCCGCAAGGGTCAATCACAACAAGTGTTTTATAAAAAAAATGCATCTTGATGTTCCGTGCAATGCACGGATCTTGCTAGTACTCCTACACAAGACTAAGTTGGTGATGCTGGTGTGTCTGCCAACCGTCGTTTCTGACCATTAGATCTACATCTAACGATTGTGAGGTAAGTTGTTGCCTTTTCTCACCAACATCCCACTTGTCTACCAATTTGCAGAAAAACCCATAATTAGTATCTTAAAACCAACCGCATGCCCCCCTGACCTCTCCAAAACAGCCCAAGGAATATATTCTAATTGAAACGTAATATATCTCTAGTGACATATGTATATCAAAATAAGAGTGTTTTGTACCAAGTTTGTGAATAAGTATTATTCTAATTATGATTCGTTGCAACAGACATGAACATTGCTAGTATTTCCAACCATGCATTTTTTCCTAGTATTCCATAGTTTCGAGTTTTCCATCAAGATATTAGTCACTCATGGTTGATATTTACTTTCAATCATGTACACATATGCACTATGTAACTAGCCTTGCTTATTGGCTTCCAAAGCTTAACTTTCACTCCTACTTACAATATGTAGAGTATTTAACAAAAAACTACCACTTTCAACCAGCCCTAGGAAGAATGTATTGTACAAAAAAATAGCAAAAACATACCCAAAATTTCTTAATCCACGCCAAAAACTACCTAGTACTCCTACCGATTAGGTTCGTTTAAACCCATTTATGATAGGGTTGACCCACACGTCCGTGCTGACGAGGCAGCTTAAACCAACACATTTTGTTTGACCGTTGACACGAGGGACCCACATCTGACGTTCTATCCTGTTATTCCCCCTCAAATCATTATTTTTCCTGAACATTACTTCAAACAGTACAGATGTGCGTTCGTCGGTGGTGCCGGTGATGAGCGAGTTGGCCGCCGCTCTGCCGGACGGGCCGGACGCCGCGCTGGCCTCCGCACGAGTTGGCAGGCTGGCCCGAGTGTAACTCACGAGCGAGCAAGCCGCCGCGCTGGCCTTAGCTCGAGCCAGATGGCTGGCCTTAGCGCGGCGCGCGCGAGCAAGCCACCGCGCTGCCGTGCCAATCTAGCTAGCAAACCTTGCAGATAAGCAGCTGGACGGAGCTATCTTGGCTAGCTAGCTGCCGCGAGCGCCGGACGAAGCTGGCATCTGGGCTGCCGCAACATGGGCTCCACACCGCCGGCGGTTTTGACCTCGCCTTCTGCCGGCGGCGGTAGCTGCGTCCCATGGCCGAGGATGACTAGGTGGACAGGCCGGAGGTAGGAGGTCACTCGAGGATTTTTGTTGGTAAGAGCATGTACAATGGTTGATAAGGTAGTCTTATCTTATGTCTGCCACGTATGCAAGTGGTAGTAGTTTCTTGGCGTTTTAGTGGTTTCTTGCATTATTAGAGCAAGTACAATAGAGCTGAGTCAGCGGGCTATAAGAAATAAACTAATATATTTCTTCTTAGTTGGAGGAAAGAGAAGAGGAGAGAGAAGGTAAGCGGGCTCTTCGTGAAGAGCCAGCTCTAGCACATGCTCCTAGGCACTTTGTGAGAATGAGAAGTGGTCCACATAATAAAAAAGTAGTACACTCTTTTGATCTATTATTGTACATGTTGGCTATAAGATGGGCTGTAGATGACATGGCACTGGCTTATAGCCAGCAGCTGGCTATACTATTAACCATGCTCTTAGGGGTTTCTTGTAAGGAACAATGTACGTACTACTAGCGGCTAGCGACAAAAGGCGATTCTAGGTTGCGTTGTACTCCAACGAGTACTACTAGTGGTCGCGGGAGTGTATACCTCGTTTTGTGGGTTCGATCCCGGCCGAACGCACGGCGACCTTTTTAAAAAAAATAGTACTACTACACTTCGCTGCGAGCCAATATTTTACACGGGTAGTTTGTGTTTTGAAGTCAAACGGACGTGCGGCCCCACAATCTGGGTGCAATGGACAGTCTAGCCACGTGAACGGGTTTTCCTTCCCAGCATCCCGTGGCTCGCATGCTCGCCCTAGCCGCACCTCGCTTGCAGCTTCCTCATCAGCTAGTAGCATATTTAAACTAGCACCTCCCAATTAAGCCCGAGGAGCCGGAAAAGCCTGGCGGGGCATTGGGAACTGTGCAATATGGCTCTGTACGTAAAGTGCTCTACTACTACTATGTAGCTTGTGGCGTTGCACGCATGGACTTCACTTCATTATCGGATCTACTATAAAAGAAATTCCTCTTGACGTGTTTTTTTAAACGGAGGCAAAAGCTTTGCTTCATCTCATTCATAAAGAAGGAACTATTAACAAAGTTCGACAAGATTCATTACACCTCCACAAATGGAAGCGAAAAGCCTAGTCTCGCTGTATCAAATAACTCAAATGTTCTGCCCCCGCAGTAACCGTCGCTGATAAACAGGTTGCTAGTGTGTGCGTGAGAGGAGCGGCTGAGTAGGCTAGCTACGTGAGAGGAGCGGCTGAATAGAGCACCGAGAGTACCCACTAGGCCACTACGCAGGTGTACTTCCCCTGCATTGATAGTACAGCGATGGTTCTAGAGAACAGTAGTACCCTCCACTTCCAACTGTAGCTCCTTGGCCCTGAGATTCAAGAGTTCAAAACTGGTGCACTATACTCGACTAGACTAGAAGTACAGTACATCGCACTACTAGTTGATAAAAGTAGTAGTACTACTACTACAGTACGAGTACGTACTCCTCCGTCACATAATGTAAGACGTTTTTTGACACTAGTTGGCGTGTACAAAAAATGGCAAAAACATACCCAAAATTTCTTTATCCACGCCAAAAACTACTACCTAGTGCCAAAAATTTCTTACTAGTGCTATTATTTACAGTATAATGCAATCTCATAACATTCCATAATGCTAGTACTAGTAGTAAATAATAGCCTCGCCCCTTCGCTGAGGAACGATCTACAGTTGGAAGGGACGAGGCCCTGCGGTTACTACGCTCTTATCTCCTCCTCGCCAGTTCCCCTCCCCCCGAAGAGAAGGCAGCTCGTCGCTGCTCCCATGGATTCGCCAGGTGGTTCTCCTCCTCGTCGGGGCTGGGAGACCTTGGACGACGATCCTCTGGGAGAAATTGCACGACCGCTCCGACGTCCTCACCGCCGCAAGACTCGGTGCTTCCTGCACCAACTTTTTCAAGACGCTGCTTAAACATGCTTGGGAAAAGGCCATGCTTGTTGGTCTTCCATGCGTCCTCGAGGAGAAGGTTCTTCTATGGGACAATCCTTCAAACGTCCACCGCTCCCTGGCCATGGTTGCACGTTGACTCCTCTAGAGTTGCTGACGTTGAGAGGTAGTCGGATTTTGTCCGATGAGCAGGTCAGTAATGGAGTTTGATCATGTAGTACTTAGTTATTCTATTTCCATCCCAAAATTTCTCCGCTGCCCATTGTCTTATATATAGGTCTGGGTCGGTGCCAACAAAGATTGGCTTGCATACCTCTGGCCGGATATCACCATCATTTTGCACAACATCCACAGCAGTGCGGCCGTTCCGGTAGACCCCTTCTCCACCATTGGGATCGGCCTTCCGGACTGGCTGGGCTTGAATACGTATGATGATGCCTACATGAGATTGAAGAAGATAGCAATTGCGGACCCGTCGACAAAGCGACACGGCTACGACGATTACTATCTCATCGCGGTGTTCGACATAAGGATTGCCATCAATGCAAGAGGCAGTAACGGCAGAGGCTGGCGCATGTTGGCGGCGGCAGATTTGTACCCCTACACGTTCGAAGACGCCGTGCGCCATCTAGGCCGCATCTTCGCGGTGACAAGCCAGGGGACTTGTTTCATCTGGTTGCCATCCTACGGTGCGGGAGATTACAAACGGAATGCACAAACCATCATTTGCATCCCTAATGGTACTCCATTATTTTGCAGGGACCAGTCATCCCCCGATCAAAATAAGATCGCCAATCTTGGATGTGCATTTGCATCCGTGATTCGGTCTAACCTCAAACCTTGTAGCTGACTTTGGCATATTGGGATCAACTATCTTAGCAGTCGTTACCATGGTACCACTGATGTGCAACATGGTCACACAATCTACCACGATCGGACCGTCACCATCTACCCAGGTATTCCATTTTTTAACCCTCCTGCCTTCACTTTCATTGTTGTACTAGTAGTATACTTTGTAGTACTAGTAGGAGTACTTTTTACCTTGGAGGACGTGTATAGCTAGCTAGGCCCTTGAAGACTTGAACCCACTAGCTGTCACCATTTTTGTTTTTCCATGTATTACTATCTCATCCATGTAGCCAAGAGTGGCTATATATAATAAGCTGGTTATTTTACTTCCTCTATATCGGAGTAGTACTATTTGCTGCACAGTATTACTGACCGCCATATTTGAGCACAACATTATTATGTATGGACCTTGACTATGTACGTCACCATGTGTCCAGATCTGGGATGCCGCGTGTACCAGATGAACGGCACCGAGTTCGACCCCCGTGATGCTACGTGGGTGCTGAGGAACACTCTTGGAGAGTACTCGCTTTTCATCGGGGACAGGTACCCCATTGTGAAGCAGATGCTACCTTACGTGCACGACACGGAAAGGCCTACCGTTCATGAAGCATGGTTGTGTCTTCAGTGCGCACCGCCGGATGAACGACATGCTGGGACACGCTATCCCTGATTTATGCCGCTTCAGCTTGGATGAGTCTCCATCGTGTGGAACCGGACTAGAAAACTGCGACAATGATTCCCATTGCCCACCGCTATGGATCGTGCCATCCATGAAGAACACCTGGGACTGGAACCTAGAGGAGGGCATGTAGCCCATCTATAACGTGTAAGTGGAGTACGGTAATTGTGAATGGTAGCGCTGTGAATATATGTAGACTAGTCGTGCATAAATTTATCACATGAATTGGAGATGAACTTGTGTGGCATACTGGCAATTGTCCTTTAGAATTTATTACTAGTAAATGTGTTATGTGTACGTGCAACTTGTGTGGTTGTTGCACGGGCTCCAACACGCTCTTTGAGAAAAAAAAAAGGTGGCACGGCTTTGGATATACGTGACATGGCGGCATCATATAGTAGCATCGTTCGCTATAGTTGTAGTACACTCCTACTAGGATGACAACTCCTATAAAACCTTGCGCTTGGCTCTTTGCCTCTTCGGGAGGTTCAATAGTTCGTACTCGTGTGAACCTTGCACTTGGCTCTTCGCCTCTTCGGAAGGTCCAACAATGATGATACTACAGTACAATATGCTTCTGGCAATCTGACACCGATTGAACTGCTGCACGTCCACTGCGAGGACGAGGGCGAGGGAGAGGGAGAGGGTGCTGTAGTCAAAACCCTCTCCTCGTCCTGTGAACCACCGCGCGCGTGGGCGAGGGAGAGGTGTAGTAAGCAAGCTTCTCCTCGTTCGGCGAGTTGACGGGACACTTCAAAGCAGTACTAGTACTAGTAGTAGTAGTCCATACTGCATCCTTTCCGATTAATATGGCTTAATTTGAAACGAAAAAAATACACTGGCGGTCAATGTATGTAACAATACGCTCTTTACGGTCACTATATATAGTTTTGCGGCGATTATACGATCACTAGCTCATCGTAGAGCACCGTATTACACCCTACTGACCGGCCACATAGTCGACGTGGCACTTTGTTGACTGGTTAAATTGTCACCTGGTTTCTGGGTCCCACCTGTCAGTTGGCAGAGCAAAGAAATCAGTTAAACAAAACTTTACGCAGGCGCGATACGAGTCCAACCCTTGCGCGCGAACCGCCCTGGCTGTGTATGTGAGTGCATGCATGTGTCCTCCCTCGGTCTTCCAACAAAGAGTGTACATCAGCTATAAAACAAAGAGTGTAGTACATTATGTACATCTACAGTTCCAATGCATTTAGCCTTTAATCTAAATCGATATTGATTGACTAATGCACCAACTTGTGCTGTAGGTATAGGCTACATGTATATCCTTAATTACAGCATGCAACGGCCTTCATTTAATCTTCTTATCTCAATGGTCGCATGCACACATAAGTCTGCTACTTTTGGGCATAAATTATGCCCTGGTCAATGTGTAAATCTATAAATGTACAGTCTTTCACGGACGTAGGGAGTAGGTTGAGCACTTGAGCATGAGCGTGTGTGTTGCGTCATGTGCTGTGTGCCGCATGGGTGTGTGAGTGTTGCGTGCGTCCATGTGTACGTGTGAGTGTTGCATGTTGCATGCATGCATGGGGCATACTCCCTCCCATTGACATGTTCATATTTCAAGCTTCCTCTATTCCCTCCATATGGTGATACTCCCTCTGTTCCCAAATAGTACGGAGTAAAATCCTCCCTCTGTTCCCAAATACAGAGTATTTTTCTTTCTACAGATTTCAACAAGTGACTAGGTACGGAGAAAAATGAGTGAAGTGAGCGTAGAGGCATAGGGATACTGTAGAAAGGAAGTCCTCGCAATCCATTATTCCCCATCTCGGTCAGAGAGAACTATTCAACTAGTCTTCGCAGTGAAGTGACAATACACGCTGCAGCACATGGGACACGTAATTAATAAGCTAAACCAGCGTGTTGGTGTTACTAAATCAGCCTTACCTAGTACTGCCATCATGTTTGCCAGTAGAGCACGCTTCTGCAAATACGCCTACGCACCTCTGTCCTCCATTAACTGACATATAGGCCTTGTTGTGGTAGACCCACATGTCATCAGTGTAACTATTTACACTCCGAAGGACGGTATATCCTGGTAGTAGTACTAGTAGAATTGAGATTGAATGCACTTTCTTCCCCGTCTTCCACTCTTCTTCATCCTCTTTTCTTGTTCCTCCTCTCTTCCCCATCATCGGACGCACACCATTTACCCCCGCTCACTGCTCGCCCGCCCGCGCCATCTTCATAGCTCGCGCGTACCATATCCCCCCACTCACTGCTCGGCCACACGAGGAGAAGCTTCTTCACTCGCCCGCCCGAATCCACTTCCCCACTGGCTCGCAGGCACCGAAAACCCCAATGGCAGAACCGACTGACATGCAGAGCCGTGATTGGAATTCCCTCCCCGATGTTCTCTTGGAGCAGATCTGTAGTCGTATGGACCTACTCAGCATCGTCCGTCTGGCCGCATGCTTGATTTCTTTGTACCGTCTACTCGTCTGCAACCGGCCGGATCTTTTCAAGACACCCTGCTTGTTGATGCCCGATCCTCGCAGGTGGCCCAGACACCGACTTGACGATCCTACGGAGGTTGTCGTGGTGCCCCTCGACATGCTACCACTACCCGTCCACCTGTCCTTCATGCGCGGCCACTACTGGGCGGGCATGAAGGCCAACTAGATCGTCCTCATCCACCACACCGGTAATCCGTGGCATCTCGTGGATATCTACACCCAGCGAGAGATCACCCTTCCATCATTGGATACTGCCGCCATCGAGCCTCGCGGCCCGCCGGACACTCCTGCCTACTGCGCACAAGATGCGTCAAGCTTTTGGCTTGACCTCTGTTTGCAGAAAGTTGTAATCTGCGAAGTGCCCACACCATCAGAAGACTACATGCGTTACAAGCTCATTGCCTTGTTCAACATGGCATTAGTCTATCTGGAATCCGGTCGCCATACATGGTTATGCCTCATCATCAATCTTGTTGAGGCAACATTTCTGTCTGATGCTATAGTGCACGATGGCATCATTTACGCGGTCGACGCACAGATTGGTTGCCTATACTGGTGGAATCTATCATCGTGTAATTATTCTATCTCATATCATCTTTACCTTATGAATACGACTGCCTGTTCATTTGTTACAAATTTAGAATGCATAGCATGTCTATAACCACATCATTGCTATATGTTCCTCTCATTTCCTAGATTTTTATGACCACACATGTTATTGTTAGAGTTGATATGAGAACAATTGGCATCTAATGATTGTTAGAATACATATAATGAGCCTAACATCATGATTGCTATATGTTACTCTCGTTTACAAGATATTTATAACAACACATGTTATTGCTTAGAGTTGATATGAGAACAGTAGTAGTAAGTGCTATGGTAGAATATGAGTAGGCGCTGTCATACCTGTTTTCCTCTCATTGTTACATGATGTTTGAACCATGACATATTGCTAGAATATGAAAGCCATTGGCTTATTTTTTTAACTTGGGGTATGATTATGACCACGGCATTGCAATTCTCTGTCTATGATATGTGTCACCGTTATAATAATCTTAATTCCACACATACTCTGAACATGATTGTTTATTTTTGTCCTTTTGGTCTCCAATTTGAATTGTTGCAGCAGACGCAAATGCGCTGGCCTTCATGATTCCAGGACCTGGAATCATACCAGTCGATGGGTGCTGGTTTATTGCTCGTTCAGCTGACGGTGGTCATTTGATGCTCATTCGCACGTACCAAATTAACCAAACCATGACATCAAACCACATGCAGTACAATGCGTGGGGCGTTCGTGACATTGATGGCTATGGCTGCTTCGTGTTCGAGAAAGATCCCAGCTCTGTTGGGCCAGGCGTATTCAACTGGAGGTGGGTTTACAGCCTCGGCAACCACTCCTTGTTCCTCGGGCTCAATTATCCGATCATCCAACCAATCATCGATCATATCACCGGCGATGATTACTGTGCTATGCAACTTCCATTCGCGAGGGGGGGGGCTGTGTTTACACTAATTGACGTGACAACACGCTGCGCGTGAGGTGACACAAGAATCCCGGCGGCGTGTTCGGGTATTCTGGACTTCAGATTTGGAGTACCACTTATCTATCGAAATCTTTCATCATTCACTTAAAACAGTCGATTGATCATACATTGAGTACCATATAACTGGAGTTACCGATGCAAGTCGAAGAAGGATTGGCCGGTGCTGCCAGCTGGCGTCAAGTTCGATCCCACGGATCAGGAGCTGATCGAGCACCTTGAGGCCAAAGTGAGTGCTGACAGCGCGAGATTTCAGTCTCTCATCGATTTGTTCATACCAACCATCGACAGCGAGCACGGCATATGCTACACCCAACCTGAGAAACTTCCAGGTAAGACACCGATCGGCCGTCTACTTGCACAAACATATTCCTTTGTTTATAGCTCTATTTTTCTTTTTAGACGCAGACCTGGTGAAGCAATTACAATTTGACAGTTAATAAAAAGTGAAACAAGTGACTGCAACATGCCAAAGATGTTATGAAAATGCAACCTAGGTACACTAAAACCTGTATTCACCAATACTGCAGGTATCACACTGAGTGGCCTAAGGAAGCATTTCTTCCAGCGCAATTCCAGGGCGTTCAAAAGGGGCACGTGGATGCGTCGCAAGATATAGTCGGAGTGCAGCATGCACGCGATGTGGCACAAGACCGACAATACCTTGCCGGTGATGGTCAACGGTCGGTAGACGGGCAGCAAAAAAGGTTCTAGTGCTGCACACCAACAAGAACTTCGACCAGCAGAGGACCAACTGGGTGATGCACCAGTACCACCTCGAGGACCTGGAGCAAGAGAAGGAGCGGGAGTTGGTCCTCTGCAAGATTTTCTACCAGACGAACAGTAGGGCCAGGAGTAAAAATATTATAAGTTAGTTTGGTATTGGTAGTTGTACTACCTTGTCGTCCGCAAGTTGGTATTGTTGTTAAAGATCTTTTGGTATGAACTTGCATTTGCTTCCAACCATCATGCCGAGGGTCGACGTGGATATAAAGTTGAATCATTTGTTTTGAAACGAATTTTCAGGCACCCGATTTTCATGTGATGGGTAGCATAAGCACCCGCCGTTCGAACTCCCAGTTCTCTAATTTGTTCGAAACAAGTGCATGCACTTATTATCACGATAAAAGAACAATATCCGTGATGCATCCCAGTTATCAGTCTGTACTTGTCGAATTCTCTCGTTTATTGAGCACGTATATTGTTTTTTCAGGTCGAGCAAGTTTCAACTGGGTTGTAGACTGCCCAGGGTTGGTTTTGTTTTTAACATGCCTAGCCCATGACGACAACGGGGCACAAAGATCCAGCAGGTATCTACTGGCCTCTGGCCCGCTAGCGTTAGTTATATTTTGTCTTATAACATCCGCAGGAAGTTTTTTTTACTGAATCAAACACACAACCCAGTTCTATTTTCCTCTTGAAACGCATGTCCTACATCCGTTTTCTAATCTCTACCTATAGTTTTACTAGTTCATATACACATATCATTATATTGAAAACACATAAAATTCCCTTTTCATATTTACATCCTTATTTTTGTTTTTTTTCCCACCCAGCGCTGATTTTTTTACCACTGGTTTTCCCTTAAACCAACTCAATTGTCCCATGTCTTATTTGCTTACAAAAACAAAACGATTTTTTTGGCAAATCAATAAGTTCTTAAAAAATGTTTATCATTTCAGGATTACAACAGTTCGGACTCCACCAAAATATGCAAAATAAGGTTGAAATTTTTGACTGTGGTCCTGGGTAGAAAATGGGATGTAATAAATTACTTAAGAATTAGCAAATGGGCTGCAAATTATAAAAAATAGCAAATGGGCTTTATGTTGTTTGCCACAGATTTGGAGGCTGACTCGTGGGCCTACTAAGTTCATGTGTACACAAGGTTTCTCAAAAAAGAAACTTAGTCAACAATCGACTCTACCAGAGTCAGACCGTTAGATGTCAATCTAACGGCAATCGTGCTTCTTCAGTCTCTAATCTTCCTGCCCCAGCCGCCCAAACCAGCGCCGTCGGAACCGCCTACTCCCGCCTCCTGTGGCCGGCAGTGCTGCCGGGCAGGCCTCACGGCCCCATCATACTCGCATCCCTGGCCTGTCTATCCCTCTACTCACCCACACCTCCTGTTATTTTCCGGCGACGGCAGCCGAACCAATCAACCCTCATACTCTCCACCGCGTGGGCAGCCACTGTCGTGTCTTCCCCGGCTCCGTGTCGTTCCCTTCGTTGGCCTCGCCGTCGTCCACCGCCCTGGTGCACTCGGTGCGGCGTGGTCAATGATGTCCATCCAATGGCCGTAGTGCTTCTTCAACCTCTAGTCTTCTTGCCCCGGCCGCCCAAAGCAGCGCCGGTCGTGCCGCATGCTCCTGCCTCACGTGGCCGGCTGTGCTGCCGCGGAGGCCTCACCGTCCCCATACTAGTCCCACCGCTGGCCAGGCCATCCCTCCACTCACCCACTCCCCCTGTTATTCTGCGGCGATGGCAGCCTCACACCGCAGCCGAACCAGTGAACCCTCGTACTCCTCTCCGCGTGGGCATCCACTACCGCGTCTTCCCCGGCTCCGCGTCGTCCCCTTCCTAGGCCTCGCCGTCGTCCACCGCCGTGGTGCTCTCGGCGCGGCGTGGTCAATGTGGTCAATGACCGACTTCCATCGAAAGAGTACTGTACGTGGAGCGGCTGACAGCTGGGTCCACGGCAGCAGCAAGGAAGTGCCTCCTTATTACGCGCAAAATAATTATTCGTCCACCTGACAGCAGGGACCCATCGGACGGGCCACCAGTATTTCGCAGAAAAAACCTTTCCCCCCTGACTGCTGGGACCGACCGGACGGGCCACCGTATTTCATGAAAAAAAAACGTTTGCCCCTGACTGCTGGGACCCACCGAACGGACCACCATATTTCGTGAAAAAATGTTCCCCCCACTGTCAGCTCGGACCCACCGGAAGTGCCTCCTTATTACGCACAGAAAAATGAATACTCCCCCTGCTAGCTGGGACCCACCATGGTGGGAGGCTGACTTGTGGGCCTACTCAGTTGACGGGGACGGAGGGTTTTGTCAACTTAGTCAATATGAACGATTCTAGCTCCATTGACCGTATGATGTCCATCCAACGGTCGCCGTGCTTCTTTAATCTCTGCTCTTCCTGCTCCAGCCGCTCAAACAAGCGCTAGCGGGACTGCCTGCTCCCTCCTCCCCGCGGCCGGCTCTGCTGCCGCGCAGGCTGCACCGCCCCACCGTACTCCCATCGCTGGCCTAGCCATCCCTCTACTCACCCACACTTGTTGTTATTCTCTGGCGACGGCAGACGAACCAGTAAACCCTCGTATAGTCGCACTCCCCTCCGCATGGGAAACAACTGCCGAGTCTTCCCTGCCTCTGTGTCGTTCCCTTCCTAGGCCTCGCCGTCATCCACCGCCCTGGTGCTCTCGGCGCGGCCTGGTCAACGTGGTGAACGACCGACATGCATCTGAAGTGGACTGTACGTGGAGAGGCCGACAGCTGGGTCGACGGCCGCACGCAAGGAAATGCCTCCTTATTACGCACAACATAATGATTCCTCCATCTGACATCAGGGACCCACCGAAAGGGCCTCTGTATTTCGCAAAAAAAACGTTACTGCCGCTAACAACTCGGACCCACCAGCTATATCTTCGCACGCAAGGAAGTGCCTCCTTACTACGCACAAAAAATGAATACTCCCCATGTTAGCTGGGACCCAGTATAGTGGCAGGCTGACTTGTGGGCCTACTAAGTTGACGGAGACAGAGGGCTTTGTCAACTTAGTCAATATGCACGATTCTAGCTCCAGTGAGAGTACGATGTCCATCCAACGGCCGTAGTGCTTCTTCAACCTCTGGTCTTCTTGCTCCAGCAGCCCAAACCAGCGCCGGTCATGCCTCGTGCTCCTACCTCCCGTGGCCGGCTGCGATGCGGCGGAGGCCTCACCGCCCCCTACTACTCCCACCGCTGGCCAGGCCATCCCTCTACTCACCCACACCCCCTGTTATTCTGCGACGACGGCAGCCTCACACCATAGTGAACCAGTGAACCCTCGTACTCCTCTACGCGTGGGCATCCACTGCCGCGTCTTCCCCGGCTCTGCGTCGTCCCCTTCCTAGGCCTCACCGTCGTCCACCACCCTGGAGCTCTTGGTGCGGCGTGGTCAATGTGGTCAAGGAACGGCTTCCATCGGACGTGGACTCTACGCGGACAGGCTGACAGCTGGGACCATTGCCACAGCAAGGAAGTGCCTCCTTATTTGTGCAAAATAATTATTCCTCCACCTGACAGCGGGGACTCACTGGACGGGCCACCGTATTTCGCGAAAAAAATGTTTCCCCCCTGACTGCTGGAACCCACCAGCTACACCTTCGCACGCAAGGAAGTGCGTCCGGGCAAAAAACAAAACGATTCGCCCCCCTGACTGCTGGGAACCACCAGCTACATCTTCGCATGCAAGGAAGTGCTTGACAGTCAGGACCCACCTGGTCGAATCGTACGTAGCATTGTCATTCTCGTCGCGAACGTGTACGTACATGCTGGTTGACGTAGAGGCGTGCACATGCCGTAGTAGAGGTGCACACGTGTCGTAGTAGAGGCGCGCACATAGCATGTACACGTACGTACAGCGGCCAGGGTGCAAGAAAGAAAATACGGCCACATATGTGTACATACGGGCGGGGTCTTGAACGCCTACTCGCGCATACGTACGGCCAGGGCTCGTGTACATGGCTGGGTTAGAACGGAGAAACAGCGTCGTCGTCGTGTTCATGGGGAGGCAACAGAATGCGTCGTGTTCATGGGGAGGCAATGGAATGCGTCGTGTTCATCGGGAGGCAACGGAACGCGTGGGAGCCAACCGGTTGGGTCGGAACGGAATGTGTGGTCGTGTTCATCGGAAGGGCTTGGGCGGAACAGGCAATGGAAACGAGGCCTGGCGTAACACAGAATAGAGGAAACGGACCTCCTACGGTCGAAACGGGGGTCCTGTTGATCAGGAGGGGTGTGGCGTACCGCAAAATAGAGGAAACGGACCTCCTAGGTCGAAACGGGGGTCCTGTTGATCGGGAGGGGTGTGGCGTACTGCAAAACGGACGAAACGGACCTCCTACGGTCGAAACGGGGGTCCTGTTCATCGGGAGGGGTGTGGCGTACCGCAAAACAGGACTCCACGGGATACTGTTCATCTCCACCGTCGACCTCCTCCAGCCTCCACGGGCTACCGTCGACCTCCTCCAGCCTCCACGGGCTCCTGTTCATCCAGCCTCCACCGCGCGCTACTCCACCGGCTACTGTTCAACCACCCCTCCACCGTCTACTGTTCATCCAGCCCTCCACACCACGGGGTCCTGTTCAAGCACCCTTCCACGGGCACCCCTCGACCGTCTACTGTTCATCCAGCCCTCCACACCACGGGGTCCTATTCATCCAGAGGCAACACCACCGCTCACTGTTCATCCAAAACCCCCCGCAACGCTCACTGTTCATCCCAGAGGAAGCATCGATCGGCTTCAGTTAGCAGCAGTAGTGAAGGAATCGCTCGATCGGGTTCAGTTAACAGCCATCGATCGATCGCTCGGGTTCAGTAACGCGTAGCCTGCAGTGCAATCGCTCGGGTTCAGTTAGAGCCCAATGCCTCGCTCGGGTTCAGTTAGAGCCAACGCCTCGCACACACGCGCGTACGTGTACGAGAGAAATGCGCATCGCTCGGCCACCGACCTCCCGCCGTAACCGGGAACTCCCCGAAATTTTCCTCGCCCTCGCTTCTACCACGGTTTTTCCGTCATGGACGGCCAAAAGAATGTCATGCAGCTGTGTCTCCGGCCCGCCCAGGAAGAAAAGCCCATTTTCTTTCGTGATTTTTTGTCATAGAAGTAAGAGCCCACCACATCTATGATGATACCGGGTTTTGTCACAATTATCGTCATAGAAGTGTCATATGCATGACAGAAAAAAATCGTTCGGCCCAAAATGTCACGGATGTGTCTTTTTTTGTAGTGGTATGAGTTGTATGTTTTACTTTGGTGCTATCCTATGGTGCCCTCCGTGTCACGCAGGTGTGAGGGATTCCCGATGTAGGGTGCTGCAATACGTTTATGATTCGCTTATAGTGGGTTGCGTGAGTGACTGAAACACAAACCCTAGTAAGGGGGTTATTGCGTATGGGATAAAGAGGACTTGATGCTTTAATGCTATGGTTGGGTTTTACCTTAATGATCTTTAGTAGTTGCGGATTCTTGCTAGAGTTCCAATCATAAGTGCATATGATCCAAGAAGAGAAAGTATGTTAGCTTATGCCTCTCCCTCATATGAAACTGCAATAGTGATTACCGGTCTTGTTAACAATTGCCTAGGACAATTCCGCACACCAATCCACCATTATCCCACACTCTCTATTTATAATATTTAGTAATTTATTCTAAATTTATGATAACAGCACCTACTTTTATATTTTATCTCTCCGATATCGTACAAAGTTATCCACTTCATACCCACAACGTAGTTTTATTTCTCGTTCCTACTTGGAAGCAAACGTTCGGTCTACGTAGAATCGTATCAGTGGCAGATAGGGCTTGAGAGGATATTGATCTTACCTTTAGCTCCTTGTGGGTTCGACACTCCATACTTATCACTTCCACCTTTGGAAATTGCTACAATGATTCCCTGCACTTGGGGATTATCATAGAACAGCACCAACAGCATAATCACGAGCATCACACATAATTTCAAAAGGCAAGTTCCAATTAGGTGGTTGAATAATAGGTGCAGAAATTAAGGCTTTCTTGAGTGTTTCAAAGGCTTCTAAATAATCATCATCAAAAACAAAAGGAATATCCTTTTGCAAAAGACTCGTAAGAGGCCTAGAAATTTTAGAGAAGTCTTTGATAAATCTCCTATAGAAACCAGCATGACCTAGGAAACTACGAATACCTTTGATATCTTTAGGACATGGCATTTTCTCAATTGCATCAACCTTTGCTTTGTCCACTTCAATAACTCTTTCAAAAAATTTATGACCCAGGACAATGCCTTCATTAACCATAAAGTGGCACTTCTCCCAATTCAAGACAAGTTTTTTTTGTTCGCATCTCTGCCAAGCTCGATTAAGATTGCTTAAACAATCATCAAAAGACTTCCCATAAACAGAGAAATCATCCAGGAAAACCTCAACAATCTTTTCACAAAAGTCTGAGAATATAGCAGCCATACATCTTTGAAAGGTAGCAGGTGCATTACATAAACCAAAAGGCATACATCTATAAACATAAGTTCCAAAGGGACAAGTAAAAGTTGTCTTTTCTTGATCAGGTTGAGAAATAGGTATTTGTGAAAAACCAGAGTATCCATCAAGGAAGCAAAAATGTGTGTGCTTAGATAACCTTTCAAGCATTTGATCAATAAAATGCAGAGGGTCATGATCTTTTCCAGTTGCTTTGTTTAATTTTCTAAAATCAGTTACCATTCTATAGCCTGTAACAATTCTTTGGGGAATAAGTTCATCCTTATCATTAGGAACAACAATTATACCTCCTTTCTTAGGGACACAATGAACAGTGCTTATCCATCTACTATTAGCTATAGGATAGATTATACCTGCTTCCAGAAGTTTTAATATTTTCGTTCTTGCCACTTCTTTCATCTTCGGATTTAACCAACGTTGGTGATCAACAACGGGTTTAACATCAGGTTCCATATTAATTTTGTGCTGATATAGAGTGGGACTAATGCCCTTTAAATCATCAAGAGTATATCCAATAGCAGCTCGGTGCTTCCTTAGAACTTTCAATGATCTTTCTTCTTCATGTTCTGAAAGGTTAGCACTAATAATAACATGATATATCTTCTTTTCATCAAGATAAGCATATTTCAAAGTGTCTGGCAATTGTTTTAATTCAAACATAGGATCACTGATGACCCACAAGTATAGGGGATCAATTGTAGCTCTTTTCGATAAGTAAGAGTGTCAAACCCAAAGAGGAGCGGAAGGAAATGACAAGTAGTTTTCAGTAAGGTAGTGTTTGCAAGTGCTGAAATTATAAGTAGCAGAGTAGTTTGTTAGCAAGATAATTTGTAACGAGCAAGTAACGATAGTTGTAACAAAAGTGTAGCAAGGTAGCCCAATCCTTTTGAGGCAAAGGACAGGCCAAAATGGTCTCTTATGATAAGCAAGGCGTTCTTGAGGGTACACGGGAATTTCATCTAGTCACTTTCATCATGTTGGCTCGATTTGTGTTTGCTACTTTGATAATTTGATATGTGGGTGGACTGGTGCTTAGGTACTATTCTTACTTGAACAAACCTCCTACTTATGATTAACCCTCCCGCAAGCATCCGCAGCTATGAGAAAAGTATTAAGAATAAATTCTAACCATATCATTAAACTTTTGGATCCAATCGGTCCCTTACGGAATAGCGCATAAACTGGGGTTTAAGCTTCTGTCACTCTTGCAACCCATCATCTAATTGCTACTCCACAATGCATTCCCTTAGGGCCAAATATGGTGAAGTGTCATGTAGTCGACGTTCCCATGACACCACTATGGGAATCACAACATACATACTATCAAAATATCGAACACATATCAAATTCACATGATTACTTGCAACATGATTTCTCCTGTGACCTCAAGAACAAAGGTAGCTACTCACAAATGATAAACATGCTCACGATCAGAGGGGTATTAAATAGCATATTGTATCTGAACATATAATCTTTCACCAAATAAAACATATAGTAATCAACTACAAGATGTAATCAACACTACTAGTCACCCACAAGTACCAATCTATAGTCCCGGTAACAAGATTGAACACAAGAGATGAACTAGGGTTTGAGAGGAGATGGTGATGTTGAATATGTTTATGGATATTGCCCTCCCCAAGATGGGAGAGTGGTTGGTGACGATGATTTCCCACTCCGGGAGGGAAGTTCCCCCGACGGAATCGCTCCGCTGGAGGGCAAAAGTGCTCATGTCCAAGTTACGCCTCGAGGCAGCGGCGCTTCATCTCGAAAGTCCTCCTCTTATTTTTTCTAGGTCAAAATGACTTATATACCAAAAGATGGGCACTGGAGGTGGGCCGAGGAGGCCACAACCCCCCAGGGCGCGCCAGGGGGCCCTCGCGCGCCCAGGTGGGTTGTGCCCACCTAGTGGCCCCCTCTGGTAGTTATTTGCTCCAATAATTCTTATTTATTCCATAAAAAATCCCTCTGAAGTTTCAGCTTGTTTGGAGTTGTGCAGAATGGGTATCCGGACGTAGGTTTTCCAGGTCCAGATTTCCAGCTGCCAGAATTCTCCCCCTTGGTGTGTACCTTGCAAATTATGAGAGAAAAGGCATTAGAATTACTCCAAAAAGCATTATTATGGATAAAAACATCATAAATAACAGTAATAAAACATGAAGAAAAATGGACGTATCAACTCCCCCAAGCTTAGACCTCGCTTGTCCTCAAGTGAAAAAACAGAAATCGAAAAATATGTCCACATGCTTTGAGAGGGAGGTGTCGATAAAAATAAAATACGGACATAGAAGCATCATGTTGATTGTTATAACAGCAACAAAATTAAGCATAGGACTTTTATCATAGAACTTTCATCATATACTTCTCATGAATAAGTAATAGTTCATCACACAATCGAAGTATGAAGCAAAAACTCTATTAGAAACCAACAAACTATGTTCTTAGTCAACTTTGCAACTACAATTCATCATCTTTTCAGGAAGGGTCATGTGTCGGAGCCTTTAGGCAAGTCCACATACTCAGCCATCATATAGTCTTCTATGATTGCTAACACTCACCTCATACCCATGAGCAAAACGTTTCAACCGGACACATAGAAAGATATGAGCTTATGGTTTCTCCTCCCAACATACTCACCTCAAGGGTGATGTCAACAATAATAACTCATGCCACCCATATTCAACTGGACATATGCGCCTCGATCTTTCCTCACCACATGATGCTTGCCAAAGGAGAAAAATAAAAAGGAATAGAGAGAAAAAACTTTGACTCTTGCATAAAAGTAAAAGATAGGCCCTTCACAGAGGGAAGCAGAGGTTGCCATGCGCTTATTTGTTTGTATGCTCAATCCCTTAGTGCAAAAGAATGTCACGTCACATTGCCCCTTGTGATAGAGACCTTTATTATGCAGTCTGTCACTTTTATTCTTCACCATCACAAGTTCGTGCAATGCTCAATTTTATCTTACACTAAATGATCTCACACTTTTAGAAACAATTTTTATTGCATTTTTGCACCGATGACAACTTACTTGAGGGATCTTGCTCGATCCCTAGGTAAGTATGGTGGACACTTGAAAATAGATTTGGGTTTAAGTGTTTTTGGATGCACAAGTAGTATCTCTACTTAGTGCAAACATTTTGGCTAGCAAAGATAGGGGGCAAGCACCACATTTTAAAGGATCTATGACAATATGACTTCTGTGTGAATATGAACAAACATAAATCATTAAGTTGTCTTCCTTGTCCAACATCAACAATTTTGGCATATAATATTTGTTGGGGATCGTTGCAGAAATTAAAAAAAGTCTACACATCACCAAGATCAATCTATGGAGAAACTAGCAACGAGAGAGAGGGGAGTGTATCTTCATACCCTTGATGATCGCGAAACGGAAGCGTTACAAGAACACGGATGAAGGAGTCATGCACAAAGCGATTCAGATCGCGGCCGAATCCGATCTAAGCACCGAACAACGGTGTCTCCGCGTTCAACACACATGCAGCCCGGTGACGTCTCCCGCGCCTTGATCCAGCAAGGAGAGAGGGAGAGGTTGGGGAAGACTCCGTCCAGCAGCAGCACGACGGCGTGGTGGTGGTGGAGGAGCGTGGCACTCCAGCAGGGCTTCACCAAGCACTGCGAGAGACGAGGAGGGAGAGGGGTAGGGCTGCGCCAAGAGAGAAGGAGACTCGTGTCTCTGGCAGCCCCAAAAACCCCACTATATATAGGGGGAGGGGAGGGGCTATGCCCCCATCTAGGGTTCCCCCCCTAGGGGTGGCGGCCAGCCCTAGATGCATCTAGGGGGGGCGTCCAGAGGGGGAGAGAGGGGGGCGCACCCTAGGTGGGCCTTAGGCCCATCTGAGCCTAGGATTTCCCCTTTCTCCCCTTCCCTGTGCCTTGGGCCTCTTGTGGGAGGCGCACCAGCCCACCTAGGGGCTGGTCCCTTCCCACACTTGGCCCACGCAAGCCTCCGGGACTGGTGGCCCCTCCCGGTGGACCCCCGAACCCTTCCGGTGGTCCCGGTACATTACCGATAACGCCTAGAACACTTCCGGTGTCCAAAATGGTACTTCCCGTATATAAATATTTACCTCCGGACCATTCCGAAACTCCTCGTGACGTCCGAGATATCATACGAGACTCCGAAGAACATTCGGTAACCACGTACATCTATTCCCTATAACCCTAGCGTCATCGAACCTTAAGTGTGTAGACCCTACGAGTTCGGGAACTATGCAGACATGACCGAGACATCTCTCCAGCCAATAACTTACAGTGGGGTCTGGATACCCATGTTGTCTCCCACATGTTCCACGATGATCTCATCGGATGAACCACGATGTCAAGGATTCAATCAATCCCGTATACGATTCCCTTTGTCTACCGGTATAGCACTTGCCCGAGATTCGATCGTCGGTATACCAATACCTTGTTGAATCTCGTTATGACAAGTCTATTTACTTGTTCCGTAACACATCATCCCATGACCAACCCCTTAGTCACATTTAGCTCATTATGATGATGTCTTACTGAGTGGGCCCAGAGATACCTCTCCGTCATACGGAGTGACAAATCCCAGTCTCGATTCGTGCCAACCCAACAGACACTTTCGGAGATACCTGTAGTGCACCTTTATAGCCACCCAGTTACGTTGTGACGTTTGGTACACCCAAAGCATTCCTATGGTATCCGGGAGTTGCACAATCTCATGGTCTAAGGAAAGGATACTCGACATTGGAAAAGCTTTAGCATACGAACTACACGATCTTGTGCTAGGCTTAGGATTGGGTCTTGTCCATCACATCATTCTCCTAATGATGTGATCCCGTTATCAACGACATCCAATGTCCATGGTCAGGAAACCGTAACCATCTATTGATCAACGAGCTAGTCAACTAGAGGCTCACTAGGGACATGTTGTGGTCTATGTATTCACACATGTATTACGATTTCCGGATAACACAATTATAGCATGAACAGACAATTATCATGAAAAAGGAAATATAATAATAACCATTTTATTATTGCCTCTAGGGCATATTTCCAACAATATTTTGATGAGGGCTCACAATCACAAAAGATTTCTAGGATAGTATATTTATATGTGAATCTTCTCTTCCCTTATTAATTCTTTCATGAGTTGCATCATTGACTAATGCTATGTTTGTCAATCTCTAATAATTTTTTCTACTTATACTTTTCCTTATGTGGTGCCATCACCTACCATAGGATTAGTATATAATATTTTCTTTATTTCTTTCCTTTCTTTTATTTGTTTCCTTTCTTATTTCTTTTCTTTTATTTGCAACATGAAAGTAAAGAAGGCAAAAACTTATATTAAACTTTATTATATAACTTGCACAAGATTACAAGGATAGATCACTAAGCAAACTCTCAAAGAAGAAAGGATCGAACTAAACTTTTATTTATCTAAAGCAAAAGGATCGAATTAAAATAAGTGAAAGAAAAAAGATAGTGGGATGATACGACACCGGGGCACCTCCCCCAAGCTTGGTGGAGCCAAGGGGAGTGCCCATACTCGATACTCAATTCTCCTTTGGTGGTGAAGATGGTGGTGGTGAAGAAGAAGGTAATGGTGGTGGTGAGAAGGTAGAAGGTTTGCCCTTCGCTTCCTGTAGCTTCTGACAGAGAATAAAGTTTTCCATCATCAAGTAGCAATTATCTATCTCGATTTTTATTATCCTCTTGCATAATGCCTCCATGCTCTCATTTTTGAACCGGGGAGGAACCGATTCATCTTCTTCTTCTTCGGAGGTCCAGCTATAATTCCCCTCATCCCCATAGGACTTGGGGTTTGCGATGAGATCAGCAACTTAGCTCTCACCATCTGAGTCTTGGGAAGACATATTTTCAGATCTAAACAGAAAACTGCAAGAAAAGAGAACATACGATTTCTCTGTGATATGGTGATCCAATAGGTTCAGGAAGTTTATATAGATTTTTTATCTTGGAGGAGAAGTATATGGTAGAAAAGCGGAGTACAAAAGGTGTCCCAGGTGGGCACAACCCACCTGGGCGCGCCAGGCAAGACTGGCGTGCCCTAGTGTCTTGTGCCCACCAGGGACGCTTCCTAGAAGTTTCTTTATTCCCAAAGTTCTAAAATATTCCAAAACAGATAAAAAATATTTTTTGCGGATTTTTTGGCGTCTGTTTACTTACTGTATCACGTACCTCCTTATTTTCAAGATTCTGGAGTGTTTCGGAAGGACTCTTTTATCTGTTCTTCCGGTGTCATAGTTTGGATAATATTACTTTCAATATAATAGGCGTACCTGAGATATAATGCTTTACTCATTGCCCATTGACAACCTTCGGGTTAGTACCTTCGATTATTTATTTTGATGGCTCCAGACCGGTAAACCTCCTTGATGATGTATAGGCCTTCCCATTTTGAGAGGAGTTTTCCTGCAAGGAATCTGAAACGAGAGTTGTACAAAAGTGAAGGAAATATGCCCTAGAGGCAATAATAAAGTTATTATTTATTTCTTTATATCATGATAAATGTTTATTATTCATGCTATAATTGTATTAACCGGAAACATGATACATGTGTGAATACATAGACAAAACAGAGTGTCACTAGTATGCCTCTACTTGACTAGCTCGTTGAATCAAAGATGGTTATGTTTCCTAACCATAGACAAAGAGTTTTCATTTGATTAACCGGATCACATCATTAGGACAATGATGTGATTGACTTGACCCATTCCGTTAGCTTAGCACTTAAAAGTTTAGTTTGTTGCTATTGCTTTCTTCATGACTTATACATGTTCCTGTGACTATGAGATTATGCAACTCCCGTTTATCGGAGGAACACTTTGTGTGCTACCAAACGTCACAACGTAACTGGGTGATTATAAAGGTGCTCTACAGGTGTCTCCAAAGGTACTTGTTGGGTTGGCGTATTTCAAGATTAGGATTTGTCACTCCGATTGTCGGAGAGGTATCTCTGGGCCCACTCGGTAATACACATCACTCAAGCCTTGCAAGCATTGTAACTACTGAGTTAGTTACGGGATGGTGTATTATGGAACGAGTAAAGAGACCTGTCGATAACGAGATTGAACTAGGTATTGAGATACCGACGATCGAATCTCGGGCAAGTAACATACTGATGACAAAGGGAACAACGTATGTTGTTATGCGGTTTGAACGATAAAGATCTTCGTAGAATATGTAGGAGCCAATATGAGCATCCAGGTTCTGCTATTGGTTATTGACCGGAGACATGTCTCGGTCATGTCTACATAGTTCTCGAACCCGTAGGGTCCGCACGCTTAAAGTTCGATGACGGTTATATTATGAATTTATGTGTTTTGATGTACCGAAGGTAGTTCAGAGTCTCGGATGTGATCACGGACATGATGAGGAGTCTTGAAATGGTCGAGACATGAAGATTGATATATTGGACGACTATATTCCGACACCGGAATGGTTCCGGGGGTCATCAGATATATACCGGAGTACCGGGGGATTACCGGAACCCCCCGGGGGGTTATTGGGCCTCATGGGCCCAAGTGGTGGAAGAGAAGAGGCGGCAGGAGGTGGCGTGCGGCCCCCCTTGCCCCAATCTGAATTGGGAAAGGGAAGGGGGCGGTGGCCCCCCTTCACCTTCCTTCTCTCCACCTCTTCCTTCCCCATTCTCCTAGTTGGAATAGGAAAGGGGGGGCAAAACCTACTTGGAGTAGGATTGCCCCCCCTTGGGCGCACCTCCTCCCCTTGGCCGGCCCCCTCCTCCTCCCCCCTTTATATATGTAGGGGGGGCATCCCATAGAGACAACAGTCGATCTCTTGGATCTTTTAGCCATGTGCGGTGCCCCCCTCCACCATAATCCACCTCGGCCATATCGTAGCGGTGCTTAGGCGAAGCCCTGGGTCAGTAGAACATCATCATCATCACCACTCCGTCGTGCTGACGGAACTGTCCCTCAAAGCTCGGCTGGATCGGAGTTCAAGGGACGTCATCGAGTTGAACGTGTGCAGAAATCAGAGGTGCCGTGTGTTCGGTGCTTGATCGGTCGGATCCTGAAGACGTACGACTACATCAACCGCGTTGTGCTAACGCTTCCGCTTTCGGTCTACGAGGATACGTGGACACACTCTCCCCTGTCATTGCTATGCATCACCATGATCTTGCATGTGCGTAGGAAAATTCTGAAATTACTATGTTCCCCAACAATGGCATCCGAGTCAGGTTTTATGCGTTGATGTTGTATGCATGAGTAGAACACAAGTGAGTTGTGGGCGATACAAGTCATACTGCTTACCAGCATGTCATACTTTGGTTCGGCGGTATTGTTGGATGAAGCGGCCCAGACCGACATTACGCGTACGCTTACGCGAGACTGGTTCTACCGACGTGCTTTGCACACAGGTGGCTGGCGGGTGTCAGTTTCTCCAACTTTAGTTAAACCAAGTGTGGCTACACCCGGTCCTTGAGAAGGTTAAAACAACACTAACTTGATGAACTATCGTTGTGGTTTTGATGCGTAGGTAAGAATGGTTCTTTCTCAGCCCGTAGCAGCCACGTAAAAATTGCAACAAAGTAGAGGACGTCTAACTTGTTTTTGCAGGGCATGTTGTGATGTGATATGGTCAAGGCATGATGCTATATTTTATTGTATGAGATGATCATGTTTTGTAACCAAGTTATCGGCAACTGGTAGGAGCCATATGGTTGTCGCTTTATTGTATGCAATGCAATCGCCCAATAATGCTTTACTTTATCACTAAGCGGTAGCGATAGTCGTAGAAGCATAAGTTGGTGAGGCGACAACGATGCTACAATGGAGATCAAAGTGCCGCGCCGGTGACAATGGTGATCATGATGGTGCTTCGGAGATGAAGATCACAAGCACAAGATGATGATGGCCATATCATATCACTTATATTGATTGCATGTGATGTTTATCTTTTATGCATCTTATCTTGCTTTCATTGACGGTAGCATTATAAGATGATCTCTCACTAAATTATCAAGGTATAAGTGTTCTCCCTGAGTATGCACCATTGCGAAAGTTCTTCGTGCTGAGACACCACGTGTTGATCGGGTGTGATAGGCTCTACGTTCAAATACAACGGGTGCAAAACAGTTGCACACGCGGAATACTCAGGTTAAACTAGACAAGCCTAGAATATGCAAATATGGCCTCGGAACACTGAGACCGAAAGGTCGAGCATGAATCATATAGTAGATATGATCAACATAGTGATGTTCACCATTGAAACTACTCCATCTCACGTGATGATCGGACATGGTTTAGTTGATTTGGATCACGTGATCACTTAGAGGATTAGAGGGATGTCTATCTAAGTGGGAGTTCTTAAGTAAAATGATTAATTGAACTTAAATTTATCATGAACTTAGTACCTGTTAGTTTTTTGCTTGTCTATGTTGATTGTAGATAGATGGCTCGTGCTGTTGTTCCGTTGAATTTTAATGCATTCTTTCAGAAAGCAAAGTTGAAAGATGATGGCAGCAATTACACGGACTGGGTCCATAACTTGAGGATTATCCTCATTGCTGCACAGAAGAATTACGTCCTTGAAGCACCGCTGGGTGCCAGGCCTGCTGCGGATGCTGCTAACAACGTTAAGAACGTTTGGCAGAGTAAAGCTGATGACTACTCGATAGTTCAGTGTGCCATGCTTTACGGCTTAGAACGGGGACTTCAACGATGTTTTGAACGTCATGGAGCATATGAGATGTTCCAGGAGTTGAAGTTAATATTTCAAGCAAATGCCTGGATTGAGAGATATGAAGTCTCCAATAAGTCCTATACCTGCAAGGTGGAGGAGAATAGTTCTGTCAATG
Source organism: Triticum urartu (assembly GCF_003073215.2). NCBI lineage: Eukaryota > Viridiplantae > Streptophyta > Magnoliopsida > Poales > Poaceae > Triticum > Triticum urartu. The sequence continues at coordinate 192,839,572 of NC_053027.1, read as the reverse complement.
AACATATACTCAAAATGTCTGGGTATCATAATCATTTGACTCAACTGGGAGTTAATCTTCTAGTTGATAGTGTCATTGATGGAGTTCTTCAATCACTGCCACCAAGCTACAAAAGCTTCGTGATGAACTATAATATGCCAGGGATGGATAAGACAATTCCCGAGCTCTTCCCAATGCTAAAGGCTGCGGATGTAGAAAACAAAAAGGAGCATCAAGTGTTGATGGTCAACAAGACCACTAGTTTCAAGAAAAAGGGTAAAGGGAAGAAGAAGGGGAACTTCAAGAATGGCAAAAAAGTTTCTACTCAAGAGAAGAAACCCAAGTCTGGTCCTAATCCTAAAACTGAGTGCTTCTACTGCAAACAGACTGGTCACTGGAAGCGGAACTGCCCCAAAGTATTTCCTGGATAAGAAGGATGGCAAGGTGAACAAAGGTATATGTGATATATATGTTACTGATGTGTACCTTACTAATGCTCGCAGTAGCACCTGGGTATTTGATACTGGTTCTGTTGCTAATATTTGCAACTCGAAACAGGGACTACGGATTAAGCGAAGATTGGCTAAGGATGAGGTGATGATGCGCGTGGGAAATTGTTCCAAAGTCGATGTGATCACAGTCGGCACGCTACCTCTACATCTACCTTCAGGATTAGTTTCAGACCTGAATAATTGTTATTTGGTGCCAGCGTTGAGCATGAACATTATATCTGGATCTTGTTTGATGTGAGACAGTTATTCATTTAAATCAGAGAATAATGGTTGTTCTATTTATATGAGTAATATCTTTTATGGTCATGCACCCTTGAAGAGTGGTCTGTTCTTATTGAATCTCGATAGTAGTGATACACATATTCATAATATTGAAGCCAAAAGATGCAGAGTTGATAATGATAGTGCAACTTATTTGTGGCACTGGCGTTTAGGTCATATTGGTGTAAAGCGCATGAAGAAACTCCATACTGATGGACTTTTGGAACAACTTGATTATGAATCACTTGGTACTTGCGAACCGTGCCTCATGGGCAAGATGACTAAAACGCCGTTCTCCGGAACTATGGAGCGAGCAACAGATTTGTTGGGAATCATAAATACAGATGTTTGTGGTCCGATGAATGTTGAGGCTCGCGGCGGGTATCGTTATTTTCTCACCTTCACACATGATTTAAGAAGATATGGGTATATCTACTTAATGAAACATAAATCTGAAACATTTGAAAAGTTCAAAGAATTTCAGAGTGAAGTTGAAAATCATCGTAACAAGAAAATAAAGTTTCTACGATCTGATCGTGGAGGAGAATATTTGAGTTACGAGTTTGGTCTTCATTTGAAACAATGCAAAATAGTTTCGCAACTCACGCCACCCGGAACACCACAGCGTAATGGTGTGTCCGAACGTCGTAATCATACTTTACTAGATATGGTGCGATCTATGATGTCTCTTACTGATTTACCGCTATCATTTTGGGGTTATGCTTTAGAGACGGATGCATTCACGTTAAATAGGGCACCATCGAAATCTGTTGAGACGACGCCTTATGAACGGTGGTTTGGCAAGAAACCAAAGTTGTCGTTTCTTAAAGTTTGGGGCTGCGATGCTTATGTGAAAAAACTTCAACCTGATAAGCTCGAACCCAAATCGGAGAAATGTGTCTTCATAGGATACCCAAAGGAAATTGTTGGGTACACCTTCTATCACAAATCTGAAGGAAAAAAAGTTTGTTGCTAGATTTGGATCCTTTCTAGAGAAGGAGTTTCTCTCGAAAGAAGTGAGTGGAAGGAAAATAGAACTTGATGAGGTAACTGTACCTGCTCCCTTATTGGAAATTAGTTCATCATAGAAACTGGTTCCTGTGACACCTACACCAATTAGTGAGGAAGTCAATGATGATGATCATGAAACTTCAGATCAAGTTGTTACTGAACCTCGTAGGTCAACCAGAGTGAGATCCGCACCAGAGTGGTACGGTAATCCTGTTCTAGAGGTTATGTTGCTAGACCATGAGGAACCTACGAACTATGAAGAAGCGATGGTGAGCCCAGATTCCACAAAATGGCTTGAGGCCATGAAATCTGAGATGGGATCCATGTATGAGAACAAAGTGTGGACTTTGGTTGACTTGCCCGATGATCGGCAAGCCATTGAAAAAAAATGGATCTTCAAAAAGAAGACTGACGCTGACGGTAATGTTACTGTCTATAAAGCTTGACTTGTTGCAAAAGGTTTTCGACAAGTTCAAGGGATTGACTACGATGAGACTTTCTCACCCGTAGCGATGCTTAAGTCTGTCCGAATCATGTTAGCAATTGCTGCATTTTATGATTATGAAATTTGGTAAATGGATGTCAAAACTGCATTCCTGAATGGATTTCTGGAAGAAGAGTTGTATATGATGCAACCGAAAGGTTTTTTCGATCCAAAGGGAGCTAACAAAGTGTGCAAGCTCCAGCGATCCATTTATGGACTGGTGCAAGCCTCTCGGAGTTGGAATAAATGTTTTGATAGTGTGATCAAAGCATATGGTTTTATACAGACTTTTGGAGAAGCCTGTATTTACTAGAAAGTGAGTGGGAGCTCTGTAGAATTTCTGATATTATATGTGGATGACATATTGTTGATTGGAAATGATATAGAATTTCTGGATAGCATAAAAGGATATTTTAGTAAGAGTTTTTCAATGAAAGACCTCGGTGAAGCTGCTTATATATTGGGCATCAAGATCTATAGAGATAGATCGAGACGCTTAATTGGACTTTCACAAAGCACATACCTTGACAAAGTGTTGAAGAAGTTCAAAACGGATCAAGCAAAGAAAGGGTTATTGCCTGTGTTACAAGGTGTGAAGTTGATTAAGACTCAATGCCTGACCACTGCAGAAGATAGAGAGAAAATGAAAGATGTTCCCTATGCTTCAGCCATAGGCTCTATCATGTATGCAATGTCGTGTACCAGGCCTGATGTGTGCCTTGCTATTAGTTTAGCAGGGAGGTACCAAAGTAATCCAGGAGTGGATCACTGGACAGCGGTCAAGAACATCCTGAAATACCTGAAAAGGATTAAGGATATGTTTCTCGTTTATGGAGGTAACAAAGAGCTCATCGTAAATGGTTACGTCGATGCAAGCTTTGACACCGATCCGGACGATTCTAAATCGCAAACCGGATACGTGTTTTTATTAAATGGTGGAGTTGTCAGTTGGTGCAGTTCTAAACAAAGCGTCATAGCGGGATCTACATGTGAAACGGAGTACATAGCTGCTTCGGAAGCAGCAAATGAAGGAGTCTGGATCAAGGAGTTCATATCCGATCTAGGTGTCATACCTAGTGCATCGGGTCCAATGAAAATCTTTTGTGACAATACTGGGGCAATTGCTTTAGCAAAGGAATCCAGATTTCACAACAGAACCAAGCACATCAAGAGACGCTTCAACTCCATCTGGGATCAAGTCCAGGTGGGAGACATAGAGATTTGCAAGATACATACGGATCTGAATGTTGCAGACCCGTTGACTAAGCCTCTTCCACGAGCAAAACATGATCAGCACCAAGGCTCCATGGGTGTTAGAATCATTACTGTGTAATCTAGATTATTGACTCTAGTGCAAGTGGGAGACTGAAGGAAATATGACCTAGAGGCAATAATAAAGTTATTATTTATTTCCTTATATCATGATAAATGTTTATTATTCATGCTAGAATTGTATTAACCGGAAACATGATACATGTGTGAATACATATACAAAACAGAGTGTCACTAGTATGCCTCTACTTGACTAGCTCGTTGAATCAAAGATGGTTATGTTTCCTAACCATATACAAAGAGTTTTCATTTGATTAACGGTATCACATCATTAGGAGAATGATGTGATTGACTTGACCCATTCCGTTAGCTTAGCACTTGATCTTTAGTTTGTTGCTATTGCTTTCTTCATGACTTATACATGTTCCTGTGACTATGAGATTATGCAACTCCCGTTTACCAGAGGAACACTTTGTGTGCTACAAAACGTCACAATGTAACTGGGTGATTATAAAGGTACTCTACAGGTGTCTCCAAAGGTACTTGTTGGGTTGGCGTATTTCAAGATTAGGATTTGTCACTCCGATTGTCAGAGAGGTATCTCTGGGCCCACTCGGTAATTAACATCACTCAAGCCTTGCAAGCATTGTAACTAATGAGTTAGTTACGGGATGGTGTATTACGGAACGAGTAAAGAGACCTGCCGATAACGAGATTGAACTAGGTATTGAGATATCGACGATCGAATCTCGGGCAAGTAACATACCGATGACAAAGGGAACAACGTATGTTGTGATGCGGTTTGACCGATAAAGATCTTCGTAGAATATGTAGGAGCCAATATGAGCATCCAGGTTCCGCTATTGGTTATTGACCGGAGACGTGTCTCGGTCATGTCTACATAGTTCTCGAACCCGTAGGGTCCGCAAGCTTAAAGTTCGATGACGGTTATATTACGAGTTTATGTGTTTTGATGTACCGAAGGTAGTTCAGAGTCTCGGATGTGATCACGGACATGACGAGAAGTCTCAAAATGGTCGATACATGAAGATTTATATATTGGACGACTATATTCGGACACCGGAATGGTTCCGGGGGTTATCGGATATATATCAGAGTACCGGGGGTTACCGGAACCCCCACGGGGGTTATTGGGCCTCATGGGCCCAAGTGGTCGAAGAGGAGAGGTGGCAAGAGGTGGCGCGTGGCCCCCCTTGCCCCAATCCTAATTGGGAAAGGGAAGGGGGCGGCAGCCCCCCTTCTCCTTCCTTCTCTCCACCTCTTCCTTCCCCCTTCTCCTAGTTGGAATAGGAAAGGGGGCAAAACCTACTTGGAGTAGGATTGCCCCCCCCTTGGGCGCGCCTCCTCCCCTTGGCCGCCCCCCTCCTCCTCCCCCCCCTTTATATACGGAGGAGGGGGCACCCCATAGAGACAAAAATCGATCTCTTGGATCTTTTAGCCGTGTGCGGTGCCCCCTCCACCATAATCCACCTCGGTCATATCGTAGCGGTGCTTAGGCGAAGCCTTGCGTCAGTAGAACATCATCATCGTCACCATGCCGTCATGCTGACGGAACTCTCCCTCAAAGCTCGGCTGGATCGGAGTTCGAGGGACGTCATCGAGTTGAACGTGTGCAGAACTCGGAGGTGTCGTGCGTTTGGTGCTTGATCGGTTGGATCGTGAAGACGTACGACTACATCAACCGCGTTGTGCTAACGCTTCCGCTTTCGGTCTACGAGGGTACGTGGACACACTCTCCCCTCTCATTGCTATGCATCACCATGATCTTACGTGTGCGTAGGAAAATTTTGAAATTACTATGTTCCCCAACAAAAAGAACATATTCTCCGACTTTAAACTCACGCTTTTGAATTCTTTAGTCATGCCATATTTTTACTTTTTCTTTAAATCATTTTGCATTTTCATAAGCTTGGGTTCTCCATTCATCTAATGAGCTAGTATCAAATAACCTCTTTTCACCAGCAAGTTTGAAATCATAATTGAGTTCTTTGATTTCCCAATATGCTTTATGTTCTAACTCAAGAGGCAAATGACAAGCTTTTCCATAAACCATTTTATAAGGAGACATACCCATAGAATTTTCATAAATTGTTCTATCAGCCCAAAGTGTGTCATCTAATTTCTTAGACCAATTCTTCCTGGACCTATTGACAGCCTTTCACAATATTAATTTCATTTCTCTATTGCTAAGTTCAACTTGACCACTAGACTGAGGATGATAAGGTGATGCAATTATATGGTTAACATCATACTTGGCAAGCATTTTACGAAAATCACCATGAATAAAGTGTGAACCACCATCGGTCATTAAATATCTAGGGACTCCAAACCTTGGGAAAATAACTTCCTTAAGCATTTTAATAGAGGTGTTGTGATCAACACTACTAGTTGGAATAGCTTCTACCCATTTAGTAACATAATCCACAGCAAGCAAAATATGTGTATACCCATTAGAGGAAGGAAAAGGTCCCATGTAATCAAATCCCCAAACATCAAATGGTTCAACAGCAAGTGAATAATTCATAGGCATTTCTTAACGCTTGCCGATATTACCAATCCTTTGACATTCATCACAAGATAAGACGAACTTACGGGCATCTTTGAAGAGAGTAGGCCAATAAAATCTAGATTGCAATACCTTGTGAGCAGTTCTACCTCTAGCATGATGCCCTCCATAAGCCTTAGAGTGACATTTCCGTAGGATTTGTCCCTGTTCATGCACACGTACACAGCGTCTAATAATACCATCTACTCCTTCTTTATAAAGATGTGGGTCGTCCCAAAATTAATGTCTTAAATCATAGAAGATTTTTTTCTTTTTTTGGTATGTAAAGCTAGGTGGTAAATATTTAGCAACAATGTAACTAGCATACTCAGCATACCAAGGAGTACTATGAGCAACATTTATTGCAGCTAACTGCTCATCAGGAAAACTATCATCAATAGGTAGTTGGTCATCAAGCACATTTTCAAGCCTAGATAAATTGCCAGCTACTCGGTTCTCAGCTCCTTTTCTATCAATGATATGTAAATCAAATTCTTGTAACAAGAGAACCCATCAAATAAGTCTAGATTTTGTATCTTTCTTTTCCATAAGATATTTAATAGCAGCATGGTCTGTGTGAACAGTTACTTTGGAATCAACAATATAGGTCTAAATTTATCACAAGCAAACACAACTGCTAAGATTTCTTTTTTAGTAGTAGCATAATTTCTTTGAGCACTGTCTACCGTTTTACTAGCATAATGAATAACATTAAGTTTATTATCAACTCTTTGTCCTAGAACAGAATTGATAATCCACAAGTATAGGGGATCGCAACAGTTTTCGAGGGTAGAGTATTCAACCCAAATTTATTAATTCAACACAAGGGGAGCCAAAGAATATTCTCAAGTATTAGCAGTTGAGTTGTCAATTCAACCACACCTGAAAGACTTAATATCTGCAGCAAAGTATTTAGTAGCAAAGTAGTATGGAAGTAACGGTAACGGTGGCAAAAGTAAAGTAGTAGTTTTTGTAGCAATTGTAATAGTGGCAACGGAAAAGTAACTAAGCAAAGATCAATATGTGAAAAGCTCGTAGGCAATGGATCAATGATGGATAATTATGTTGGATGTGATTCCTCATGCAACAGTTATAACATAGGGTGACACGGAACTAGCTCCAGTTCATCAATGTAATGTACGCATGTATTCCGAATATAGTCATACGTGCTTATATAAAAAACTTGCCTGACATCTTTTGTCCTACCCTCCCGTGGCAGCGGGGTCCTATTGGAAACTAAGGGATATTAAGGCCTCCTTTTACTAGAGTACCGGACCAAAGCATTAACACTTAGTGAATACATGAACTCCTCAAACTACGGTCATCACCGGGACTGGTCCCGATTATTGTCACTTCGGGGTTACCGGATCATAACACATAGTAGGTGACTATTGACTTGCAAGATAGGATCAAGAACTCACATATATTCATGAAAACATAATAGGTTCAGATCTGAAATCATGGCACTCGCGCCCTAGTGACAAGCATTAAGCATAGCAAAGTCATAGCAACATCAATCTTACAACATAATGGATACTAGGGATCAAACCCTAACAAAACTAACTCAATTACATGGTAAATCTCATCCAACCCATCACCATCCAGCAAGCCTACGATGGAATTACTCATGCACGGCAGTGAGCATCATGAAATTGGTGATGGAGGAAGGTTGATGATGACGATGGCGATGGATTCCCCTCTCCCGAGCCCCGAATGGACTCTAGAACAGCCCTCCCGATGAAGATTAGGGCGTGGCGGCGGCTCCATATCGTAAAACGCGATGAATCCTTCTCTCTGATTTTTTTTCTCCCCGAACATGAATATATAGAGTTGGAGTTGACGTCAGTGGATCCTCAGGGGGCTCACGAGGCAGGGGCGCGTCCTGCACCCTCGTGGACAGGGTGTGGGCCCCTTATGCTAATTCTTTCGCCAGTATTTTTTATAAATTCCAAAACGTGTCTCCGTGAATTTTCAGGTCATTCCGAGATCTTTTATTTTTGCAGAAAAATAACACCATGGCAATTCTGCTGAAAACAACGTCAGTCCGGGTTACTTCCATTCAAATCATGCAAGTTAGAGTCCAAAACAAGGGCAAAAGTGTTTGTAAAAGTAGATACATTGGAGGCGTATCAACTCCCCCAAGCTTAAACCTTTGCCTGTCCTCAAGAAATTTAGTTGACAAACTGAAAGTGATAAAGAAAAACTTTTACAAACTCTATTTGATCTTGTTGTTGCAAATAGGTAAAGCCAACATTCAAGTTTTCAGCAAAGATTATGAACTAACCATATTCACAATAACATTTAGGTCTCATGTTTACTCATATCAATGGCATAATCAACTAGCGAGCAAGAATAATAAATCTCAGATGACAACACTTTCTCAAAACAATCATAATATGATATAACAAGATGGTATCTCGCTAGCCCTTTCTGGGACCGTAAAACATAAATGCAGAGCACCCCTGAAGATCAAGGACTGAGTAGACATTGTAATTCATGGTAAAAGAGATCCAGTCACAGTCATACTCAATGTAAATTAATAGCAATGCATGCAAATGACAGCGGTGCTCTCTAACTGGTTCTTTTTAATAAGAGGATGATGACTCAACATAAAAGTAAATAGACAGGCCCTTCACAGAGGGAAGCAGGGATTTGCGGAGGTGCCAGAGCTCGAGTTTTGAAACAGAGATAATTAATATTTTGAGTGGTATACTTTCATTATCAACATAACAACCAAGAGATCTCGATATCTCCCATGCTACACACATTATAGGCGGTTCCCAAACAGAATGGTAAAGTTTGTACTCCCCCACCACCAACAAACATCAATCCATGGCTTGTCCGAAACAACGGGTGCCTCCAACTAACAACAATCCCGGGGGAGTTTTGTTTGCAATTATTTTGATTTGAGCATGGGACTGGGCATCCCGGTTACCAGCCATTTTCTCCTGAATGATGAGCGGAGTCCACTCATCTTGATAATAACCCACCTAGCATGGAATAATAGACAGCCCTAGTTGATACATGAGCTATTTGAGCATACAAAACAGAATTTCATTTGAAGGTTTAGAGTTTGGCACATACAAATTTACTTGGAACGGCAGGTAGATATCGCTTATAGGAAGGTATGGTGGACTCATGTGGAATAACTTTGGGGTTTATGGAAGTGGATGCACAAGCAGTATTCCCGCTTAGTACAAGGTGAAAGCTAGAAAGAGACTGGGAAGCGACAAACTAGAGAGCGATAACAGTCATGAACATGCATTAGGATTAATCAACAATGAGTGCAAGCATGAGTAGGATATAAATCACCATGAACATAAATATCGTAGAGGCTATGTTGATTTTGTTGCAACTACATGCGTGAACATGTGCCAAGTCAATCCACTCAAATCGTTCAAAGGAGGATACCACCCTATCATACCACATCACAACCATTTTAATAGCATGTTGGCACGCAAGGTAAACTATTATGAACTCCTAGCTAATTAAGCATGGCATGGGCAACTATAATCTCTAATTGTCATTGCAAACATGTTTCATTCATAATAGGCTGAATCAGGAACGATGAACTAATCATATTTACAAAAACAAGATAGGTCGAGTTCATATCAGCTTCTCTCATCTCAATCAGTCCATCATATATCGTTATTATTGCCTTTCACTTGCACGACCAAACGGTGTGGATAATAATAATAATAATAATAATAATAATAATAATAGTGCATGTGCATTGGACTAAGCTGGAATCTGCAAGCATTTAATACAAGGGAGAAGAAAAGGTAGCATGGGCTCTTAGTTAAATCAACAATAATGCATATGAGAGCCACTCAACATTTTCATCATGGTCCTCTCCTCTCGACCCCCAAAGAACAAGAAAAGAAATAAAAATATTTACACGGGAAAGCTCATAACAAGCAAAAGAATAACGAGAAATCTTTTTTGGTTTTCTTTTAATTACTACTACTGCAGGCATGGAAATTAAACTAGCTACAACTAATTTTTTTTGTTTTTCTTAAGGTTTTTCAAACACACAAGAACAAGGCTTAGAAAAGAAAATAAACTAGCATGGATAGTGCAATGAAAAAGTATGAGCACCGACAACTAGAATGAGTGTGTGAACATGAATGTAATGTCGGTGAGAAATGCGTACTCCCCCAAGCTTAGGCTTTTGGCCTAAGTTGGTCTATGGCCACTGCTGGCCTGGTGGATATCCAAAGTTGTAGCTGGGGTCGTACTGAGATACAGTAGCTACTACCTGAAGAGCTGCAGCTTGGAGGCGAGCTTCCTCCGTCCTCCTCTCGTACTCGTTCGCCTCCTCCCTGGTTATAACATATTTCCTTTTTGCCTGAAAGTTAAAGAAAGTAGGAGCAGGGAGGGCAACATGGATAGTGCGCTGTCCGTCAAAGATTAGTCGATATTGGAGGAACTGTTCATTCCTCTCAAGAAACTGATGGCGAACCATAGCATTATAATCTAGGTAAGCAGGAGGTAGCTCTATATCATTTCCATGTATGAGTACATTAAGATAATTAGCTACACGAGTTGCATAAATTCCACCAAACAAATCTCTACTTATACCGTTAAGATGCAACCTTCGTGCCACAATGGCCCCCAAGTTATATTGTTTATCTCCTAATACTGCACTTTTGAGGACACTAAGATCTGGAACGCACATGTGACAAGCCTCATCCTTACCATTAATGCATCTACCAATAAAGAGAGCAAAATAATGTATGGAAGGGAAATGAATGCTCCCTATGGTAGCTTGTGTGATTTCCCTAGATTCCCCCACAGTGATACTAGAAAAAAAGTCTTTATAATCAGATTTGCGAGGTTCACTAGCATTGCTCCAGTGCGGGAGTTTACAAGCAGTATTAAAATCTTCTAGGTCCATGGTATATGATTTATCATAAAGATTAAATAAAACAGTGTGAGAATTGCGTGAGGATGTAAATTTAAACCTCCTCACAAAGGAATCAGTTAGGTAGTGATATTACCGACACTTATTTGACACGAAGTCCTCAATATCAGCATTACGCACATACGCGTCAAATTCATCCTTGATGCCTGCCCGGACCATAAACTCATCTGACGGCCATTGCTTCCTTGAGGAACCACCTTGGTAGATTTTCCTAAACATTTTCTTTCTCTACAAAAATTCTGAAATTTTTAGTGCTCAAAATAAAAGTGAATCAAACTCAACAAGATTGATAGCAACTACTCCTACAAGTGCCTAGAGGCTATATCATGCATTAAAACTACTGTTGACCACATAAATTTGACAAGCAGGCTCAAGAACAGGGTCACCTAAGCAGCAAAAATTGCAATAAATAAAGCACTATAACAAAAACTAATTGGACCATTGGAGGAGTCACATACCGAAGAACAATCTAAAGGAAATATGCCCTAGAGGCAATAATAAAGCTATTATTTATTTCCTTATATCATGATAAATGTTTATTATTCATGCTAGAATTGTATTAACCAGAAACATAATACATGTGTGAATACATAGACAAACAGAGTGTCACTAGTATGCCTCTACTTGACTAGCTCGTTGATCAAAGATGGTTATGTTTCCTAACCATAGACATGAGTTGTCATTTGATTAACGGGATCACATCATTAGGAGAATGATGTGATTGACTTGACCCATTCCGTTAGCATAGCACTTGATCGTTTAGTTTGTTGCTATTGCTTTCTTCATGACTTATCATGTTCCTATGACTATGAGATTATGCAACTCCCGTTTACTGGAGGAACACTTTGTGTGCTACCAAACGTCACAACGTAACTGGGTGATCATAAAGGTGCTCTACAGGTGTCACCGAAGGTACTTGTTGGGTTGGCGTATTTCGAGATTAGGATTTGTCACTCTGATTGTCAGAGAGGTATCTCTGGGCCCACTCGGTAATGCACATCACTATAAGCCTTGCAAGCATTGCAACTAATGAGTTAGTTGCGGGATGATGTACTATAGAACAAGTAAAGAGACTTGCCAGTAACGAGATTGAACTAGGTACTGAGATACCGACGATCGAATCTCGGGTAAGTAACATACCGATGACAAAGGGAACAACGTATGTTGTTATGCGGTCTGACCAATAAAGATCTTCGTAGAATATGTAGGAGCCAATATGGGCATCCGGGTCCCGCTATTGGTTATTGACCAGAGAGGTGCCTCGGTCATGTCTACATAGTTCTCAAACCCGTAGGGTCCGCACGCTTAATGTTCGTTGACGATATAGTACTATATGAGTTATGTATGTTGATGACCGAATGTTGTTCGGAGTCCGAGATGAGATCACGGTCATGACGAGGAACTTCGGAATGGTCCGGAGATAAAGTTTGATATATGGGATAGTAGTGTTTGATCTCCGGAATGGTTCCGGAATTCACCGGAAGGGGTTCCGGATGTTTCCCGAAATGTTTGGGCACGAGAACACTTTATCTGTGCCAAAGGGGAAAGCCCACGAGGCTTTTGGAAAGTGCAAAAGGAAGTTTTGCGGAGACCAGAGGCTAGACGCCAGGAACCCTGGCGTCTAGGGGGTAGACGCCGGGAACCCTGGCGTCTAGCCCTGGAGTCCGAGAAGGACTCTTGCCTTTTGGGTGAAACCGACTCTGAGGAGGCTTTTACTCCAAGTTTCGACCCCAGTGCTCAACATATAAATAGAGGGGTAGGGCTAGCACCAAAGACATCAAGAAACACCAAGCCGTGTGCCGGCAACCCCGTCCCCTCTAGTTTATCCTCCGTCATAGTTTTCGTAGTGCTTAGGCAAAGCCCTGCGGAGATTGTTCTTCACCAACACCGTCACCATGCCATCGTGCTGCCGAAACTCATCTACTACTTCGCCCCTCTTGCTGGATCGAGAAGGCGAGGACGTCACCGAGCCGAACGTGTGCAGAACTCGGAGGTGCCGTGCTTTCTGTACTTGGATCGGTCGGACGTGAAGACGTACGACTACATCAACCGCGTTGATATAACGCTTCTGCGAAAGGTCTACGAGGGTATGTAGACAACACTCTCCCCTCTCGTTGCTATACATCACCATGATCTTGCGTGTGCATAGGAATTTTTTTGAAATTACTACGTTCCCCAACAGTGGCATCCGAGCCTAGGTTTTATGCGTTGATGTTGTGCACGAGTAGAACACAAGTGAGTTGTGGGCGATATAAGTCATACTGCTTACCAGCATGTCATACTTTGGTTTGGCGGTACTGTTGGATGAAGCGGTCCGGACCGACATTACGCGTACGCTTACGCGAGACTGGTTCTACCGACGTGCTTTGCACACAGGTGGCTGCGGGTGTCAGTTTCTCCAACTTTAGTTGAACCAAGTGTGGCTACGCCCGATCCTTGCGAAGGTTAAAACAGCACCAACTTGAAAAACTATCGTTGTGGTTTTGACGCGTAGGTAAGAACGGTTCATGCTAAGCCCGTAGCAGCCACGTAAAACTTGCAACAACAAAGTAGAGGACGTCTAACTTGTTTTTGCAGGGCATGTTGTGATGTGATATGGTCAAGACATGATGCTAAATTTTATTGTATGAGATGATCATGTTGTGTAACCAAGTTATCGGCAACTGGCAGGAGCCATATGGTTGTTGCTTTATTGTATGCAATGCAATCGCACTGTAATGCTTTACTTTATCACTAAGAGGTAGCGATAGTTGTGGAAGCATAAGATTGGCGAGACGACAACGATGCTATGATGGAGATCAAGGTGTCACGCCGGTGACGATGGTGACCATGACGGTACTTCGGAGATGGAGATCACAAGTACAAGATGATGATGGCCATATCATATCACTTATATTGATTGCATGTGATGTTTATCTTTTATGCATCTTATCTTGCTTTGGTTGACGATAGCATTATAAGATGATCCCTCACTAAAATTATCAAAGTATAAGTGTTCTCCCTGAGTATGCACTTTTGCGAAAGTTCTTCGTGCTGACACACTGTAACATCCCAAATTTCCAATTTGGAATGTTATACATTAGATCATCATTGCATATCATATTTTATTTTGCATTTTGGTTGATCCTAGAAATTCTACGCAACTCAATGACCCACGGAGAGAGTTGGGGATTTCGTTATTTTCATATTTGAGTTTTCTCAAATTTTGAGAATAGGATCATTTGATTTTATTTATTTTATCATCAATTATTTCTATTACAAAAATATGGGAGAGGGAATAAAATGACTTTCCCAAAATAAAGAAATATTGAGGATTTAATAATAAAATCAAATAAGATTTTATTGCGGAGTTTTTCGGTGTTTTATTTGAATTTAGGAAAAATGTGCGTTTTTCAAAATGGCATTGAGGTCCCAAGTAAATGTTCACCTTGTGCGGCTTGATTTTGGAAGCCCGTGAAAATTTATTTCGGAATTTTAGGAGTCCATTTAGTATTTCTTTTTATTTTTCTTCTGCGCGTAATTATTAAAAAACGCGCACCGACCTAGGGCCGTGTCCGACTAGGACTCCCGGCCCGTTAGGCTATTTAAGCCGGGGGGGAGGCCCAGCCAGAGCTAACCCTAGCCCGAGCCGCCCCCAGCCGCTGCCGCCGCCGCGCCCCGCCACCGCGCCGCCTCGCCGCCGCCGCCGGACACCGCCGCCGCCGCACGCTCGCCGAGGTTCGCCGCCGCCTCGAAATCCGTGCCATTTTATTATTATTTTTTATCGAAAAACTGTTTGGTTTTTCTGTTGGTTTTTTTTAGATTCGGTTTTTTTAAATAGATCGTTTTTTCCGGTTTATTTAAATAGTGAGCGTTCGTCCTTTCGTTCATTCTAGCGAGCGTTCGTCGTTTTTCTTTTTCTCGGATTAAATCCGCAATTTTTTCTGATCGCGATTCCTGATCCAATTTTCGTTTTAGTATAAATTTTCGCTCGTTTATCGAAATCAGGAGATTCAAGCGCCTAGAGTTTCGTCTCGAAACCCTCTATCCGTTTAACCAACTTAAACAAGATTTTTCTACTGTAAAATTTTCCCTAGATCCAGATTAGTAGAACGAAGTTGTTTTCTTTCGCCGTTTGACTTTCGTTGCTTCGTTCGATTTGGTTCTTTTTGCCAACCGGAGTTCTTAAGTTGAACCTTCTGGTTAGATCTCTTATTTGAGTTTTACCTGTGCATTAGATGAGTACTTATTGTATGCTTGTTTGTTTGTCTGCGATAGAATACCCGGAGTGCACCGCTTTGTTACTTCAAATCGCTAGGTTTTGCGGATCATCAGCAAGGCAAGTAACACTTTGATCATACCTTTCCTACTACCCAGTTTTATTGCATTAGACCAATCCTCACACATTGCATGATTAGGATCTAATTAAATTGTGGGATGGGAAGTATATGAGGTAGTACCTATTACCTGTTTATTATCAAACCTTTGGGAGTTACTTCTACGTTGCTTATTATGCCATGCTATGCTAGTAGACGTGGATTGGGTGAGTGAAATCCATGACAGATGTGAGTTTTGTTAATTAATGGTTTATCTAAGGTGGCAACTTAAACACACATCTGGGTGGATTGAGGCACCTGGGTATTCCAGGACTTGCCTGTTTTTCTTTTGGACCGCCACCCAGGCTCAAAGGGATCATGAGACTATTCATACTAGAAACTTCCATGTGCAGCAGTGCAGCCACAAGCTATTATGGGCTCTAGCATAGTTGACTAAGTTGTGCGAACTCTTACAGTGGTATACTAGCAGATGTAGGGGATGTAGGTGGTACGGTCTACCCGATCGTAAGGTGCTAGCTCTTCTAAAAGGCTATGTCTCGGTCATCCGTCTTCTCAAACACCCTGTAGTGCGAGAAACCCAACGGAGGCGATCGAGTCTTGTGGGGAAAAGTGCACAAACCTCTGCAGAGTGTAATAATCTAATCATGATTAGTCGTGTCCCCGGTTATGGACATCTTGAGTATCTAGTACCTGGATTATCATGTGAATCTCAACATGTTACTCTAAATTAATGTTGTTGGGTTATGTTTAATGATGATGCTTAATTGGGATTGAGAATGCTGTCAACCATTCTCAATGTTTAACAACTACCATGATAGTTAAATAAATTTATTCCTTTGTAGTAGGGAAAAATTGGCTTTACGCAAAAATGTAACCATAGAGATTTCCACCAGCCAAATATGCATATAGTATAGCTGTTTCTTTCCATTACTCTCTAATCTGTTACCTTGCCAGCATATTCCATGTGCTGACCCGTTTTGGGCTGCAACGTTAATGTTGCAGACTTTTCAGACGACGATTAAGGAGTTTTATGTCGTGGTTCTATACTCAGTGATGCCGTTGGAGTTGATGGACTCACTTATGTTCCAAGCCTTCCGTTGTTATCATTATTAGATGGCCTTACGCCATATTTATTGTAATAAGTTCTCTTTTGAGACACTCGATGTAATAAGTGTGTGATTGCTACTCTGCTGTAAATCCTCCGAGTACTGTGTGGTGTCAGCATTACTGATCCAGGGATGACACCGGAGCACAGAGATCAGATTGTTTGAGGTCTGGTCGCAAAAGAGATGGTATCAGAGCACACGCTGACTGTAGGACACGACCACTGAGCTAAAAGATCTAGATCACTATCCATTCTCTTCTCTTCTGACTTCTCATCTTTTCTACTCTTTAGGATGGCGGATGCAAGGAACAAGTTCACGCAACCGGATGAAGATACACCCTTTGGACGTCACTTGAAGGAAGTCACTAGATACCTGAACATAGGAGTACCAAGCTTCATCGGAACCTAGAACGCCACTTTACCTGAAGAAGAGCACTGGATGATTCAAGTTCAAGTTCCAGGACGGACGTTCATGCCAGTGACTGAGCCCATAGAGTTTTCTTTTGATGCACCAACTTGGAGTCTAGGAAAGAGCATGGCAGCTCACATCGCCATGGGACGCATTGGAGAAGTCTACTGCAAGGATCTCAAGGATACTATCTACCAGATTTGTGGGCGCCAAGATGAACACTGGGAGATGATTCGCACCAGGAAGGATAGATCAATCGCAGCTTTTATCCAGGAGCTAAACCAGCACATTCGACGATAGGAGAACCAGATGTGCACCGACATGATAGATCTGAAGAAGGCTAAGACTAGAATCAAGGAACTGGAGGAAGAACTCAAGGCTACACGTGAAGGTTATGAAGAAGAAATTGAAGTATTGGTGGAGAAGAATGACGACCTGATCAAGAAGATTGGAATATTTATGGGAGGCCCTACGCCAGTAGAGGAAGACGAAGAACCCAAGGAGATTAGCCTGGAAGACTACATCATCAGACGGCACCGATTCGGATCCAGATAGTAGCGATGATGACTATGTTGATGAAGCTGGAGCAGATATCATGGAGTCTGCAACCGAAGAATATTTCTAGTAGACCACCTCATCAGTAGTAGTAGTCCACCATGTAAATATAGTAGTCGGAGCACTTTTGCGATAGATAGATCGATTGTATGCCCTTGTTTGATTGATTGAAGTGAATTGTTTGCTTTTGCCTCATGTGCATATGGGTAGTGTTTTCTCTTTAGACCCCCTCTATTCTTACATCTCATCTTTTCTAAACCCCTTAGATGCCTCCGAGACGTGACCCCGGATTTGCCTTTCCACCGGAGCTCACCCAGTTGATCCAGCAGCAGAACACATTGATGCAGTTGCTAGTCCAGAATCAAAACCAGGGGAACAACAACAACAACCCACCACCACCACCACCACCTGTTGACCACTTAGCCCATTTTCTTAGGCTGAATCCGCCGGTGTTTTCCAGTAGCACCGAGCCGATAGTAGCAGATGATTGGCTCCGCAAGACAGCTAGGGAATTGACCACAGCAGGATGCACAGATGCGGAGAAGGTGAAGTTTGCCGCACATCAGCTAGAAGGACCCGCAGCATCATGGTGGGAGAATTTCACCGCCACTTTCCCAGTCGACACTATCACATGGGACCAGTTTCAGCAGGCTTTTCGTACTGCCCATGTTTCAGCAGGAGCTATGGCCATGAAGAAGCGTGAGTTTCGCAACTTGCGCCAAGGAGGACGGACAGTTGGCCAGTATGTGGAGGACTTTAGTAAGTTAGCACGTTATGCCCCAGATGACGTCGCTACGGATGCAGCAAAGCAGGAGAAGTTTCTGGAAGGACTGAATGATGAGTTGAGCATGCAGTTGATGGTAGCCACCTTCAACAACTACCAGGAGTTGGTAGATCGTGCTCTTATGATTGAAGGGAAGCAGCAGCAAATTGAGAATCGCAAGAGGAAGTATGGACAAGGAAAGTACAATTCAGGAGCTCAGCAGAAGCCACGTTTTACCCCTAGACCGGGAGGACATTTTCAGCATACCCATGGAGGAGGTAGCTCGCACAATCACAATGGCACCAACAATGGTAATGGCAATGGAGGAAGCAACGGCCAGAACCGCACCAACCCATCAACCCCAGCCAAGAAGGACCTAAGCCAAGTCACTTGCTTTAAGTGTAAGAAGACTGGACATTATGCTAATGAATGTCCTGAAGGCCAAAATGGCAATGGAAGTTCTGGGAAGAAGCCGAACCCTTTCAACAGGGGACAGGTGAACCACGTTAGCGTGGAGGAGGTTGAAGCTCAGCCCGATGCAGTAATAGGTAAGTTTTTGGTTAAGTCATTTACTGCACTCGTTCTTTTTGATACTGGTGCATCGCATTCATACATCTCAAGGGGATTTGTGGATAAGTATAACCTATCAACCCAAGCCCTTAGGTCACCCATGTTCGTAACCTCGCCTGGAGCAGAGTATGTGGCTAGTCTATGGTGTGATCGGTTACCATTAAGGATTGGTAACTATGTTTTTCCCTCAGACCTAATAGTATTGGAATCTCAAGGATTGGATGTGATATTAGGCATGGATTGGTTATCAATGTATGAAGGGAATATAGAATGTGTTAGTAAGTTAATTTTGCTTACCACCCTAGAAGGGAGAAGGATCAAGTATGTATCCCGGCATGTGCCAAAGAGGACTCAAGTGAATTGCCTAACAGGAGTTGTGCAGGAGGAAGTACCCGTGGTAAGGGATTTCCCTGAAGTATTTCCAGAGGAGTTGCCAGGCATGCCATCGGATAGAGATATTGAGTTTTTGATTGAGCTATTGCCAGGCACAGGGCCAATATCAAAGAGACCATATAGGATGCCAGCAAAGGATTTGGTGGAAATTAAGAAACAGATTAAGGAGTTACTAGATAAGGGATATATCCGCCCAAGTTCTTCACCTTGGGGATCGCCAGTACTTCTAGTGGAGAAAAAGGATGGATCGTTAAGGATGGTTGTTGATTATCGAGGATTGAATGAAGTAACGATCAAAAACAAGTACCCACTAGCAATGATCAACGATCTGTTTGATCGATTGCAAGGAGCTAAGGTATTTTCCAAGATCGATCTGCAATCAGGATACCACCAGTTGAAGATTCGAGAACAGGATATTGTGAAGACGGCTTTTACCACCAGGTATGGGCTGTACGAGTATACCGTTATGTCATTTGGTCTGACTAACGCACCTGCCTATTTTATGAACATGATGAACAAAGTGTTTATGGAGTTCTTGGATAAGTTCATCGTAGTGTTCATTGATGATATCCTGGTTTATTCGAAGAATGAAGAGGAGCATAAGGAGCATTTGCATTTGGTACTTGGAAAGCTCAGAGAACATCAATTATATGCCAAGTTCAGCAAATGTGAGTTTTGGTTGAAGGAAGTAGGATTCCTCGGACACGTTATATGTGGA
The DNA here is from genome assembly GCF_003073215.2 of Triticum urartu. NCBI lineage: Eukaryota > Viridiplantae > Streptophyta > Magnoliopsida > Poales > Poaceae > Triticum > Triticum urartu. Next base: position 192,819,734 of record NC_053027.1, on the reverse strand, counting down.
GAAGGTATAGCAGTTGATCCCACTAAAGTTGATACCGTGACCAAGTGGGAAGCCCCAACAACAGTTGGAGAGATCCGGAGTTTTCTTGGACTCGCAACATACTACCGGAGATTTATTGAGAATTTATCAAAGATTGCGAAGCCTATGACTGAGTTGTTAAAGAAAGATACCAAGTTCATATGGACAGAGGAATGTGAGGCTAGTTTCCAGGAGTTTAAGAAACGCTTGGTTACCTCACCAGTGTTGATTTTGCCAGACCAGACCAAAGATTATGAGGTGTATTGCGACGCTTCACGTCGAGGACTTGGAGCAGTGCTTATGCAGGAAGGGGGGTTTGTTTCATATGCCTCAAGACAACTGAAACCTCATGAGTTGAATTATGCCACGCATGATTTGGAGTTAGCAGCCGTAGTGCATGCATTGAAGACTTGGAGACATTTTCTGACTGGAAATCATTGTGAGGTGTACACGGATCATAAGAGTTTGAAGTACATTTTCACACAGAAGGAGTTGAACCTCAGACAAAGGAGATGGTTGGAGCTCATCAAGGATTATGATATGAAATTGCATTATCACCCCGGAAAGGCTAATGTAGTAGCTGACGCATTAAGCCGTAAGAGCCATGTCAATACGTTAATGATGGGAGAAATACCCAAGGAGTTAGTAGAAAATCTTCGTGAACTATGTTTGGAAATAGTTCCGAGAGGCTATGTAGCAGCATTGGAGATTCAGTCAACATTGATGATAGAATCAGAGAAGCTCAAAGGACTGACAAGGAGATTGCCGCTATTAAGGAGAGACTTAGCAAAGGAAAAGCTAAGGGATTTCGTGAGGATGAGCACGATACCCTATGGTTTGAAGACCGCATTTACGTGCCCAATGACCCGGAGATCAGGAAGTTGATTTTGCATGAGGCACACGACTCACCGTATTCAATTCGCCCAGGAAATACCAAGATGTACTTGGATCTGAAGGATATTTTCTGGTGGACCGGAATGAAGAAGGATATTGCGGAGTATGTAGTAGTTTGTGATGTATGTCAGAGAGTAAAGGCAGAGCATCAGAAGCCAGCAGGATTGTTACAACCATTGCCGATACCCGAATGGAAGTGGGATAAGTTAGGCATGGATTTTATCACGGGATTACCCAGGACTCGTTCAGGCTATGACTCGATTTGGGTTGTAGTCGATCGATTGACAAAAGTAGCTCATTTCATCCCAGTAAAGACCACTTACACCAGTGCTAAGTTGGCAAAGATATACATGACCAGGATCGTATGTTTGCATGGAGTTCCAAGGAGTATCGTATCAGATAGAGGAACCCAGTTTACCTCAAAGTTCTGGAAGTAGTTACACGAAACTTTGGGTACCAGGCTAGAATTCAGTACAGCTTTTCATCCACAGACAGATGGATAGACCGAGAGAGTTAATCAGATTTTGGAGGATATGCTCAGAGCTTGTGCGCTAGATTACGGATCTAGTTGGGACGATAATTGCCATATGCAAAGTTTTCTTACAACAACAGTTACCAAACTAGTTTAAGGATGGCCCCTTTTGAAGCCTTGTACGGAAGGAGGTGCAGGACACCGTTATCGTGGGACGAGGTTGGAGACCGCCAGTTGTTTGGACCTGACTTGATTAAAGAGTCTGAACAGAAGGTGAAGTTGATTTGCGATAGGCTCAAGGTAGCCCAGTCCAGACAGAAAAGTTATGCAGATTCTAAACGCAAGGAGACAGTTTACGAAGTTGGAGATAGAGCTTATCTTCGAGTATCTTCACTTCGGGGAACAAAGCGTTTTGGATTTAAACGGAAGTTAGCGCCACGATTTGTATGACCATATCGAGTTTTGGAGCGTATGGGAGAAGTGGCCTACAAGTTGGAATTGCTCGAAGGATTGTCAGGAGTTCATGATGTGTTCCACGTTTCTCAGTTAAAGAAATGTCACGCGGAGATGGCTGACATACCTTTGAGAGACACAGTGCCCTTGGAAACAATTCAGTTGGATAACGATTTGACGTACGAGGAGAAACCAATTAAGATTCTCGAGTTTGCCAGTCGAGTCACTCGCAGCAAGGTTATCAAGTTTTGCAAAGTTCAGTGGAGCCACCACACGGAGGATGAAGCCACCTGGGAACAAGAGGAAGATTTGCTCAAAGACCACCCTCACCTATTTTCTAGCCAACCTGAATCTCGAGGGCGAGATTCATCTTAAGGGGGGTAGGTTTGTAACATCCCAAATTTCCAATTTGGAATGTTATACATTAGATCATCATTGCATATCATATTTTATTTTGCATTTTGGTTGATCCTAGAAATTCTACGCAACTCAATGACCCACGGAGAGAGTTGGGGATTTCGTTATTTTCATATTTGAGTTTTCTTAAATTTTGAGAATAGGATCATTTGATTTTATTTATTTTATCATCAATTATTTCTATTACAAAAATATGGGAGAGGGAATAAAATGACTCTCCCAAAATAAAGAAATATTGAGGATTTAATAATAAAATCAAATAAGATTTTATTTCGGAGTTTTTCGGTGATTTATTTGAATTTAGTAAAAATGTGCGTTTTTCAAAATTGCATTTAGGTCCCAAATAAATGTTCACCTTGTGCGGCTTGATTTTAGAAGCCCGTGAAAATTTATTTCGGAATTTTTGGTGTTCGTTTAGTATTTATTTTTATTTTTATTCTGCGCATAATTATTAAAAAAACGCGCACCGACCTAGGGCCGTGTCCGATTAGGACTCCCGGCCCATTAGACTATTTAAGCCGGGGGGGAGGCCCAGCCAGAGCTAACCCTAGCCCGAGCCGCCCCCAGCCGCCGTCGCGCCGCCTCGCCACCGCCGCACAGTCGCCGGGGTCCGCCGCCGCCTCAAAATCTGCGCCTTTTTTTATTTTTTTTATCAAAAAACCGTTCGGTTTTTCCGTCGGTTTTTTTAGATTCGGTTTTTTTTAACAGATCAGTTTTTCCGGTTTATTTAAATAGTGAGCGTTCGTCCATTCGTTCGTTCTAGCGAGCGTTCGTCGTTTTTCTTTTTCTCGGATTAAATCCGCGATTTTTTCTCATCGCGATTCCTGATCCGATTTTAGTTTTAGTATAACTTTTCGCTCATTTATCGGAATCAGGCGATTCAAGCGCCTGGAGTTTCGTCTCGAAACCCTCTATCCGTTAACCAACTTAAACAAGATTTTGCTACTGTAAAATTTTCCCTAGATCCAGATTAGTAGAACGAAGTTGTTTTCTTTCGCCGTTTGACTTTCGTTGCTTCGTTCGATTTGGTTCTTTTTGCCAACCGGAGTTCTTAAGTTGAACCTTCTGGTTAGATCTCTTATTTGAGTTTTACCTGTGCATTAGATGAGTACTTATTGTATGCTTGTTTGTTTGTCTGCGATAGAATACCCGGAGTGCGCCGCTTGTTACTTCGAATCGCTAGGTTTCGCGGATCATCAGCAAGGCAAGTAACACTTTGATCATACCTTTCCTACTACCCAGTTTTATTGCATTAGACCAATCCTCACACATTGCATGATTAGGATCTAATTAAATTGTGGGATGGGAAGTAGATGAGGTAGTACCTATTACCTGTTTATTATCAAACCTTTGGGAGTTACTTCTACGTTGCTTATTATGCCATGCTATGCTAGTAGACGTGGATTGGGTGAGTGAAATCCATGACAGATGTGAGTTTTGTTAATTAATGGTTTATCTAAGGTGGCAACTTAAACACACATCTGGGTGGATTGAGGCACCTGGGTATTCTAGGACTTGCCTGTTTTTCTTTTGGACTGCCACCCAGGCTCAAAGGGATCATGAGACTATTCATACTAGAAACTTCCGTGTGCAGCCACAAGCTATTATGGGCTCTAGCATAGTTGACTAAGTTGTGCGAACTCTTATAGTGGTAGACTAGCAGATGTAGGGGATGTAGGTGGTACGGTCTACCCGATCGTAAGGTGCTAGCTCTTCTGAAAGACTATGTCTCAGTCATCCGTCTTCTCAAACACCCTGTAGTGCGAGAAACCCAACGGAGGCGATCGAGTCTTGTGGGGAAAAGTGCACAAACCTCTGCAGAGTGTAATAAACTAATCATGATTAGCTGTGTCCCCGGTTATGGACATCTTGAGTATATAGTACCTGGATTATCATGTGAATCTCAACATGTTACTCTAAATTAATGTTGTTGGGTTATGTTTAATGATGATGCTTAATTGGGATTGAGAATGCTGTCAACCATTCTCAATGTTTAACAACTACCATGATAGTTAAATAAATTTATTCCTTTGTAGTAGGGAAAAAATTGGCTTTACGCAAAAATGTAACCATAGAGCTTTCCACCAGCCAAATATGCATATAGTATAGCTGTTTCTATCCATTACTCTCTATGTGTTACCTTGCCAGCATATTCCATGTGTTGACCCGTTTCGGGCTGCAACGTTAATGTTGCAGACTTTTCAGACGAGATTAAGGAGTTTTATGTCGTGGTTCTATACTTAGTGATGCCGTTGGAGTTGATGGACCCACTTATCTTCCAAGCCTTCCGCTGTTATCATTATTAGATGGCCTTAAGCCATATTTATTGTAATAAGTTCTCTTTTGAGACACTCGATGTAATAAGTGTGTGATTGCTACTCTGCTATAAATCCTCCGAGTACTGTGTGGTGTCAGCATTACTGATCCAGGGATGACACCGGAGCATAGAGATCAGACTATTTGAGGTCTGGTCGCTACAGACACCACGTGATGATCGGGTGTGATAGGCTCTACGTTCAAATACAACGGGTGCAAAACAGTTGCACACGCGAAATACTCAGGTTAAACTTGACGAGCCTAGCATATAACAGATATGGCCTCGGAACACGGAGACTGAAAGGTCGAGCATGAATCCTATAGTAGATATGATCAACATAGTGATGTTCACCATTGAAACTACTCCATCTCACGTGATGATCAGACATGGTTTAGTTGATTTGGATCACGTAATCACTTAGAGGATTAGAGGGATGTCTATCTAAGTGGGAGTTCTTAAGTAATATGATTAATTGAACTTTAGTTTATCATGAACTTAGTCCTGGTAGTATTAGCATATCTATGTTGTAGATCAATAGCTCGCGTTTAGCTCCCCTGTTTTATTTTTGATATGTTCCTAGAGAAAACTAAGTTGAAAGATGTTAGTAGCAATGATGCGGATTGGATCCGTGATCTGAGGTTTATCCTCATTGCTGCCCAGAAGAATTATGTCTTTGATGCACCGCTAGGTGAAAAACCTATTGCGGGAGCAGATGCAGATGTTATGAACATTTGGCTAGCTCAATATGATGACTACTTGATAGTTTAGTGCACCATGCTTAAACGGCTTAGAATCAGGACTTCAAATACGTTTTGAACGTCATGGACCATATGAGATGTTCCAGGAGTTGAAGTTAATATTTCAAGCAAATACCCGAGTTGAGAGATACGAAGTCTCCAACAAGTTCTATAGCTAAAAGATGGAGGAGAATAGCTCAAGCAGTGAGCATGTGCTCAGATTGTCTGGGTACTACAATCGCTTGAATCAAGTGGGAGTTAATCTTCCAGATAAAATAGTGATTGACAGAATTCTCTAGTCACCATCACCAAGTTAGTAGAACTTCGTGATGAACTATAATATGCAAGGGATAACGGAAATGATTCCAAGCTCTTCATGATGCTAAAATCAACGAAGGTAGAAATCAAGAAAAGCATCAAGTGTTGATAGTAAACAAAACCACTAGTTTCAAGTAACGGGACAAAGGGAAGAAAGTGGAACTTCAAGAAGAACGGCAAGGAAGTTGCTGCTCAAGTGAAAAACCCAAGTCTGGACCTAAGCCTGAAACTGAGTGCTTCTACTGCAAAGGGACTGGTCACTGGAAGCGGAACTACCCCAAGTAATTGCGGATAAGAAGGATGGAAAAACATAGGTATATTTGATATACATGTTATTGATGTGTACTTTACTAGTGTTTATAGCAACCCCTCAGTATTTGATACTAGTTCAGTTGCTAAGAGTAGTAACTCGAAACGGGAGTTGCAGAATGAACAGAGACTAGTTAAGGGTGAAGTGACGATGTGTGTTGGAAGTGGTTCCAAGATTGATATGATCATCATCGCACACTCCCTATACTTTCGGGATTAGTGTTGAACCTAAATAAGTGTTATTTGGTGTTTGCGTTGAGCATAAATATGATTGGATCATGTTTATTGCAATACGGTTATTCATGTAAGTTAGAGAATAATTGTTGTTCTGTTTATATGAATAAAACCTTCTATGGTCATACACCCAATGAAAATGGTTTGTTGGATCTCGATCGTGGTGATACACATATTCATAATATTGAAGCCAAAAGATGCAAAGTTAATAATGATAGTGCAACTTATTTGTGGCACTGCCGTTTAGGTCATATTGGTGTAAAGCGCATGAAGAAAATCCATGCTGATGGGTTTTTGGAATCACTTGATTATGAATCAGTTGATGCTTGCGAACCATGCCTCCTGGGCAAGATGACTAGGACTCTGTTCTCCGGAACAATGGAGCGAGCAACAGATTTGTTGGAAATCATACATACTGATGTATGTGGTCCGATGAATATTGAGGCTCGTGGCAGGTATCATTATTTTCTGATCTTCACAGATGATTTGAGCAGATATGAGTATATCTACTTGATGAAACACAAGTCTGAAATATTTGAAAAGTTCAAAGAATTTCAGAGTGATGTGGAGAATCATCGTAACAAAAATAAAAGTTTCTACGATATGATCACAGAAGTAAAATATTTGAGTTACGAGTTTGGTCTTCAGTTAAAACAATGTGAAATAGTTTCACTACTCACGCCACCTGGAACACCACAGTGTAATGGTGTGTCCGAACGTCGTAACCGTGCTTTATTAGATATGGTGCGATCTATGATGTCTCTTACCGATTACCACTATTGTTTTGTGGTTATGCATTAGAGACAGCTACATTCACGTTAAATAGGGCACCATCTAAATCCATTGAGACGACACCATATGAACTATGGTTTGGCAAGAAACCTAAGTTATCGTTTCTTAAAGTTTGAGGTTGCAATGCTTATGTGAAAAAGTTTCAACTTGATAAGCTCGAACCCAATTCGGAGAAATGTGTCTTCATAGGATACCCAAAGGAGACTGTTGGGTACACCTTCTATCACAGATCCAAAGGCAAGTTATTCATTGCTGAGAATGGATCCTTTCTAGAGAAGGAGTTTCTCTCGAAAGAAGTGAGTGGGAGGAAAGTAGAACTTGATGAGGTAACTGTACCTGCTCCCTTATTGGAAAGTAGTTCATCACAAAAATCTGTTCCTGTGACTACTACACCGATTAGTGAGGAAGCTAATGATGATGATCATGTAACTTCAGATCAAGTTACTACCGAACCTCGTAGGTAAACCAGAGTGAGATCCGCACCAGAGTGGTACGGTAATCCTGTTCTGGAGGTCATGTTACTTGACCATGACGAGCCTACGAACTATGAGGAAGCGATGATGAGCCCAGATTCCGCGAAATGGCTTGAGGCCATGAAATCTGAGATGAGGTCCATGTATGAGAACAAAGTATGGACTTTGATTGACTTGCCCAATGATCGGTGAGCCATTGAGATTAAATGGATCTTCAAGAGGAAGACGGACGCTGATAGTAGTGTTACTATCTACAAAGCTAGAATTGTTGCAAAAAGTTTTTCGACAAGTTCAAGGTGTTGACTACGATGAGAGTTTCTCACTCGTATTTATGCTTAAGTCTGTCCGAATCATGTTAGCAATTGCCGCATTTTATGAAATCTGGCAAATGGATAAACAAAACTGCATTCCTTAATGGATTTGTATATGATGCAACCAGAAGGTTTTGTCAATCCTAAAGGTACTAACAAAATATGCAAGCTCCAGCGATCCATCTATGGACCGGTGCAAGCATCTCGAAGTTGGAATATACGCTTTGATAAGTTGATCAAAGCATATAGTTTTATACAGACTTGCGGTGAAGCCTGTATTTACAAGAAAGTGAGTGGGAGCACTATAGCATTTCTGATAAGTATATGTGAATGACATATTGTTGATCGGAGATAATGTAGAATTATTCTGCAAAGCATAAAGGAATATATGAAAGGAGTTTTTCAAAGAAAGACCTCGGTGAAGCTGCTTACATATTCAGCATCAAGATCTATAGAGATAGATCAAGACGCTTGATAAGTTTTTTCAATGAGTACATACCTTGACAAGATTTTGAAGTAGTTCAAAATGGAACAGTCAAAGGAGTTCTTGCCTGTGTTACAAGGTGTGAAGTTGAGTAAGACTCAAAACCCGACCACGACAGAAGATAGAGAGAGAATGAAAGTCATTCCCTATGCCTCAGCCATAGGTTCTATAAAGTATGCCATGCTGTGTACCAGACCTATTGTATACCCTGCCCTGTGTTTGGCAAGGGAGTAAAATAGTGATCTAGGAGTAGATCACTGGACATTGGTCAAAATTATCCTTAGTGGAATAAGGATATGTTTCTCGATTATGGAGGTGACAAAAGGTTCGTCGTAAAGGGTTACGTCGATGCAAGTTTTGACACTGATCCAAATGACTCTAAGTCTCAATCTGGATACATATTGAAAGTGGGAGCAATTAGCTAGAGTAGCTCCATGCAGAGCATTGTTGACATAGAAATTTGCAAAATACTTACGGATCTGAATGTGGCAGACCCGTTGACTAAACTTCTCTCACAAGAAAAACATGATCACACCTCAGTACTCTTTGGGTGTTAATCACATAGCGATGTGAACTAGATTATTGACTCCAGTAAACCCTTTGAGTGTTGTTCACATGTCAATGTGAACTATGGGTGTTAATCACATGGTGATGTGAACTATTGATGTTAAATCACATGGCGATGTGAACTAGATTATTGACTCTAGTGCAAGTGGGAGACTGAAGGAAATATGCCCTAGAGGCAATAATAAAGCTATTATTTATTTCCTTATATCATGATAAATGTTTATTATTCATGCTAGAATTGTATTAACCGGAAACATAATACATGTGTGAATACATAGACAAACAGAGTGTCACTAGTATGCCTCTACTTGACTAGCTCGTTGATCAAAGATGGTTATGTTTCCTAACCATAGACATGAGTTGTCATTTGATTAACGGATCACATCATTAGGAGAATGATGTGATTGACTTGACCCATTCCGTTAGCATAGCACTTGATCGTTTAGTTTGTTGCTATTGCTTTCTTCATGACTTATACATGTTCCTATGACTATGAGATTATGCAACTCCCGTTTACTGGAGGAACACTTTGTGTGCTACCAAACGTCACAACGTAACTGGGTGATCATAAAGGTGCTCTACAGGTGTCACCGAAGGTACTTGTTGGGTTGGCGTATTTCGAGATTAGGATTTGTCACTCTGATTGTCAGAGAGGTATCTCTGGGCCCACTCGGTAATGCACATCACTATAAGCCTTGCAAGCATTGCAACTAATGAGTTAGTTGCGGGATGATGTATTACGGAACGAGTAAAGAGACTTGCCGGTAACGAGATTGAACTAGGTACTGAGATACCGACGATCGAATCTCGGGCAAGTAACATACCGATGACAAAGGGAACAACGTATGTTGTTATGCGGTCTGACCGATAAAGATCTTCATAGAATATGTAGGAGCCAATATGGGCATCCAGGTCCCGCTATTGGTTATTGACTAGAGAGGTGTCTCGGTCGTGTCTACATAGTTCTCGAACCTGTATGGTCCGCACGCTTAACGTTCGTTGACGATATAGTACTATATGAGTTATGTATGTTGATGACCGAATGTTGTTCGGAGTCCGAGATGAGATCACGGACATGACAAGGAACTCCGGAATGGTCCGGAGATAAAGTTTGATATATGGGATAGTAGTGTTTGATCTCCGGAAGGGTTCCGGAATTCACCGGAAGTGGTTCCGGATGTTTCCCGAAATGTTTGGGCACGAGAACACTTTATCTGGGCTGAAGGGGAAAGCCCACGAGGCTTTTGGAAAGTGCAAAAGGAAGTTTTGCAGAGACCAGAGGCTAGATGCCAGGAACCCTGGCGTCTAGGGGGTAGACGCCGGGAACCCTGGCGTCTAGCCCTGGAGTCCGAGAAGGACTCTTGCCTTTCGGGTGAAACCGACTTTGAGGAGGCTCTTACTCCAAGTTTCGACTCCAGGGCTCAATATATAAATAGAGGAGTAGTGCTAGCACCAAAGACATCAAGAAACACCAAGCTGTGTGCCGGCAACCCTGTCCCCTCTAGTTTATCCTCCGTCATAGTTTTCGTAGTGCTTAGGCGAAGCCCTGCGGAGATTTTTCTTCACCAACACCGTCACCACGCCGTCGTGCTGCCAGAACTCATCTACTACTTCGCCACTCTTGCTGGATCGAGAAGGCGAGGACGTCACCGAGCCGAACGTGTGCAAAACTCGGAGGTGTCGTGCTTTCGGTACTTGGATTGGTCAGACGTGAAGACGTATGACTACATCAACTGCATTGATATAACGCTTCCGCGAAAGGTCTACAAGGGTACGTAGACAACACTCTCCCCTCCCGTTGCTATACATCACCATGATCTTGCGTGTGCGTAGGAATTTTTTTGAAATTACTACGTTCCCCAACATAATCCCCGAAAGCAGTTTTGTGAATGGAGCTTTGAGCAAGGAGATCGAAAATGGCAGCAAGATGAGCTAGAACTCGGGTTTGAACTATGGGAGGATTTTTTTTCTAGAGGAAGACGAAGTGAGTGGGTGCTGGAATAAGTGGTGGGGGTCCATGTGGGGTCCACAAGGCAGGGGGCGCGCTCCAGGGGGCGCACCCTGCACCCTCGTGGACAAGTGGTGGGGCCCCCTGGTGTGTTCTCAGTGCCAGTAATTCTTAAATATTCTACAAAAAATCATATATCATTTTCAGGACATTTGGAGAACTTTTATTTTGGGGGTATTTTTATTGCAAGGATAATGCGGAAAACAGACAGAAAATACTATTTTTGCTTTATTTAATCCAAATAAGAGGAAGTAAAAGGAGGGTACAGAGAGTTGTGCTTTCTAACTTCATCCATCTCATGCTCATCAAAAGGAATCCACTAACAAGGTTGATCAAGTCTTGTTAACAAACTCTTTCCGAATAACATGAAACCAGAGAATTTTTGACTAGGTTACCTCAACGGGGATGAGAATGTCCCCAACAATAAGAATATCATATTTCTTATTGACAGAAGGAAGAGGGAATTCAAAACCTCCAATAGTTATCGTTGAAATTTTTCCAATAGAATTGATACTGTTGACTTGAGGTTGTTTCCTCGAAAAGTGTACTGTATGCTAATTACCATTAACATGAAAAGTGACATTGCCTTTGTTGAAATCAATAACAGCCCCTGCAGTATTCAAAAAGGGTCTACCAAGAATATGTAGCGACCCGACCCAAATGGATCAAGTCTCTGTGCTTAAGTGTCATCCCTGCATCGGTATGCTAACACACACAGTACTTGAGGATTTATAGCAGAGGTAAATCACATGTATAAAGTAACGTAAGTACTATTACCTCAATCCATATAGCATAATTAATGACAATGTTGTGGATTCCCATCAACACCAACGGAAAAGTTGAGTGTAGACAATGTAACCCTAACATATCACTTACTCGTCGTAAGATTCCTACAACATGAGACGTTGCAGCCATGTAGGTCAATACATTGAATGTACTGGCAATTTCACACTGTAGAGCAATGTTGAATAAATGGCTATCACTACATGCATATTTGGCTGGTGGAGGCTCTAAGTTTAAAGTTTTGCATAAAGCTAATTTTTCCCTACAACAAAGGAATATATTTTATTTAAATACAAAGTTTATGTCATTATTGAGTAGGTTCCTCCAACTGAATCCCAAAATTACCAAGTATACATATTAACCCAACAAATTCATTAAGTAAAGTGATGAGATCAATCAATAATTCAAGTACCAGATACTCAAGATGTCCATAACTAGGGACATAACTAATCATGATTAGTTCATACACTCTGCAGAGGTTGCGCACTTTTCCCCACAAAACTCGATCTCCTCCGCTGGACTTCTCGCACTACATAACGTTTGAGAAACGGATGATCGAGAAACAGTCTTTTCGAAGCATTAACTCTTTACTCTGGGTAGATAGTACCACCTACTTTCCCTTACATCTGCTAGCCTACCACTGAAAGAGGTCACACAACATACTCAACTATGCCAGAGCCCAAAATGGATTATGGCTGGTTTCTAGCATGAATAATCTTATGATCCCTTTGAGCCTGGGTGGCAAACCATAGGATGATCACACAGATACCCCGGAATCTCCTAGGACAACACTGGATTCTCCAGGTGTCCGGGCAATCCACTGGTATCCCCAGGGCGCCCCAACCAATCCACCCAGATGTGTATTAAAGTTGCCACCTTAAGTTAAACCTTAGTTAACATTAACACTCACAACTTTCATGAGTACTCTCAAAACCAAACCACGTCTATGAGCATAGCATATTAGTGTAAGCACAATGCAGTAACTCCCATGGTTTGAAATAGAAAGGGCAATAGGTTCCTACCTCATCAACTACTTCCCAAATACCCACATGTTATCCATCCTACTCATGCAATGTTTGAGGGTTGAAACTAATGCATAAAAACTGGGTAGTAAAGGGATATGATCAAAGTGTGAACTTGCCTTGTACTGTTGATGAAGATGATTCACACTCATATCTCCCAATAATTCTACTCCTCACAGTCCCGCCAATCTATCGTGAGCAAGCAATTGCATAGATAAGCACTCATGCAAAAGAATCGAAGAAAAGATCTCGGAAAACTTCGAAAACAAGCAATTAACTCTTGCAACATAAAACAATTTCTAACAGTACCAAAATTAGGTTGATTTGGTCTTATCGGAAAGTTTCGGTTAAGAGCTTCAATTAGCAAAAAGAATCAATTAAATTGGAGTTGCAAAACTCAAGTTATGAACAAAAAAAGATTCAAATTCAAAACTGTTTGAAACCAAATTTTAAATTTTCAAAAACATGTTTAAGTTGTTTTACTCGATAGAGGGGATCATAACGAAGAAGTAGGCGTTGGTTTTATCTTATTTGGATGAACGAGTAAAAAGTTATGGTTATCTAAAAAATCAGGACCAAGGTGTTTTACGGAACAAAAATAGTTATGACTAAAAGAATTCTAGGTCTAATGTATAAATACAGAGACAAATTGGTAATCTAATTATTCTACTGTACTAGTCTAGAAATAATAAGCTTCGGAAGTATATAAGAAAATACAAAGAAAGATACCTTTATAAGGTAGAGAAAAGACGACTTCAGAGAAAGGAGACAACTTTCAAAAGTCCCGCCGGAGAGAACAAATATTTTTTTTAGTGAATCTAGTCAACCCAAAATATTGATTTAATCTGAATCAGATGATTTTTGAAGTCTCTATGGGTATATATTTATAGGTGAAAAGGAGACTTAGAGATGCAATGTGGGACTAAACATATATGAAAAGAGGAGAAAGAAAAAGAAAGGCGACCTAAAATGTTCAGGCGGCCGGCGTGTGCGCGCATAGTTTTCTTTTGCCAAAGTGAACAAAAGAAGAAAAAAATAATAGCTGACTGGGCCTGGCCCATGTAGAAAGAAGAAGAAAAATGGAGCGCCGCTGCTACAATGCTACGCATGTGGGCGACATATAGTTACCAGCTGCACGTACAGTTTTTCTTTTTTAAATAGAAACAGAAAGGAAAACTGAATAACGAAAACAAAACTAAAATTTTATATAGGCATATTATATATCAAAATTTTCGAAAAAAAATTCCTAAAACATCAACATATTTTCAGTGGCAAATAAATTCCACAAAAATTTAAATAAAGCAAACAGTACTACCTGTTCATTAAAAAACAAATAAAAATATTTTAAAATACTAAAATAATTCCAAACTCATTTCTCTCCATTTTTCTACTATAGGGAATCATTTTACCCTATTTTCCATATATTTCATTTTTGCAGAAAAATAATTTGAATAAGAACCAAATATCTCCAAATTGAAAAATGGTTTTCAAAATACCTTCAAAAGGACTTTAAATTTGATTGTTTTAAACTTCCAACTCATATTTCATATGTTTGAAGAAGTCATTTTATCTTCTCTCATGAAAATCATTGAGTTGCATAAAGTTTCTGAATTTAAAATACTTGCAAACGGAATTCAAATCTCTTCAAAATCATTTTCATTTATTTAAATGGAAGAAGTCATATCATCTTCTCTCTAGGGTTTTGTAAAAGAATTTGAATTCATGGAGATCAGAAATGTAAGGTGAAAGTTTGGGAAAGTCCTTTTATTCCCTCTCATTTAACTTTCAAAAAAAGTTTCAAATTCCACTCAATTTCACACAATCAATCACACAACAAACAAACAATCAAAACTATTTATTTAATATAACATTCCAAAATTTAGAATTTTGGGATGTTACGGAATAACAGACATACTATCGTCCTCGGGAATATCAAGAATAACAAAGTCTGTTAAAATAGTAACGTTTGCAACCACAATAGGCACATCCTCACAAATACCGACAGGTATAGCAGTTGATTTATCGGCCATTTGCAAAGATATTTCAGTAGGTGTCAACTTATTCAAATCAAGTCTACGATATAAAAGAGAGAGGCATAACACTAACACCGGCTCCAAGATCACATAAAGCAGTTTTAACATAGTTTCTTTTAATGGAGCATGGTATAGTTGGTGCTCCGGGATCTCCTAGTTTCTTAGGTATTCCACCTTTAAAAGTATAATTGGCAAGCATGGTGGAAATTTCAGCTTTCGCTATCTTTTTTTATTTCTAACAATATCTTTCATATACTTAGCATATGGATTCATTTTAAGCATATCAGTCAAACGCATACGCAAAAAGATAGGTCTAATCATTTCAGCAAAGCGCTCAAAATCCTTATCATCCTTTTTCTTGGATGGTTTAGGAGGAAAAGGCATGGGTTTCTGAACCGATGCTTCTCTTTCTTTACCATGCTTCCTAGCAACGAAGTCTCTCTTATCATAACGTTGATTATTTGATTGTGGGTTATCAAGATCAACAGCAGGTTCAATCTCTACATCATTGCTATTGCTAGGTTGAGCATCAACATGAACATCATCATAACATTATCACTAGGTTCATGATCATTACCAGATTGTGTTTCAGCATCAGAAATAGAAATATCATTGGGATTCTCAGGTGTGTCAACAACAGGTTCACTAGAAGCATGCAAAGTCCTATCATTTTTCTTTTTCTTCTTCTTAGAAGGACTAGGTGCATCAACATTAGTTTTCTGAGAATCTTGCTCAACTCTCTTAGGGTGGCCCTCGCGATACAAAGGTTCCTGAGTCATTTTACCACCTCTAGTCACAACTCTAACAGCATTTTCATTTTCCTTATTATTCAATTCATTGAGCAAATCATCTTGTGCTTTAAGCACTTGTCCTACTTGAGTGGTAACCATAGAAGCATGTTTACTAATAAGCTTAAGGTTGCCTTTAACTCTAGACATATAATCACTCAAGTGTTCAATCATATAAGCATTACGTTTCAATTGTCTACCAACATAAGCATTGAAGTTTTCTTGTTTAACAATAAAATTATCGAACTCATCCAAGCATTGGCTAGCAGACTTATTACGAGGAATATCACCTTCATCAAATCTATAGAGATAATTTACCTTTACTACCTCTGTCGGGTTATTAAGACCATGTATTTCTTCAATAGTATTCATAGATTTCTTTCCCTCTTGCATATCTTCAGGACTGAGAAATAGAACACCCCTTTTCTTCGGAGTTAGCTTGGTAGTTGGTTCAGGAAGTGTCCAATCATTATCATTACTCAATATATTATTCAATAGCAATTCAGCTTGCTCAACAATTCTTTCCCTGAAAACACAATCAGCACAACTATCCAGGTGGTCTCTGGAAGCATCGGTTAGTCCATTATAAAAGATATCAAGTATTTCATTTTTCTTGAGAGGATGATCAGGCAAAGCATTATGTAATCGGAGAAGCCTCCCCCAAGCTTGTGGGAGACTCTCTTCTTCAATTTGCACAATATTATATATTTCCCTTAAGGCAGCTTGTTTCTTATGAGCGGGGAAATATTTAGTAGAGAAGTAATAAATCATATCCTGGGGACTACGCACACAACCAGGAGCAAGAGAATTAAACCATGTTTTAGCATCACCCTTTAATGAGAACGGAAATAACTTAAGGATATAGTAGTAACGAATTTTTTCCTCATGAGTGAATAGGGTGGCTATATCATTCAATTTAGTAAAATGTGCCACAACAGTTTTAGTTTCATAGCCACAAAAATGATCAGATTCAACCAAAGTAATTAACTCAGGATCGACAAAGAAATCATAATCCTTATCAGAAATACAGATAGGTGAAGTAGCAAAAGCAGGTCATATATCATTCTAGCATTCAAAGACTTTTCTTTCAGCTTAGCTAGCAATTTCTTAAGATCATATCTATCTTTGCAAGCTAAAAGCTCTCTAGCAGTTTCTTCATCCATAACATAACCATTAGGCACATCAGGCAATTCATATCTAGGGGGAGAATCTTCATCATCACTTTCATCAATATTATCAGTTTCAATAGTTTCATTTTCTCTAACCCTAGCAAGTTGTTCATCAAGAAATTCACCTAATGGTATAGTATTATCAAGCATAGAAGTAGTTTCATCATAAGCATAATGCATAGCAGAAGTGGCATCATCAATAACATGCGACATATCAGAATCAATAGCAGGAGTAGGTGTCGCAATTTTACTCAAAACAGAAGGTGAATCTAGTGTAGAGCTAGATGGCAGTTCCTTACCTCCCCTCGTAGTTGAGGGGAAAATCTTGGTTCTCTCATCTTTCAAGTTCCTCATGGTGATCAACAGATATAAATCCCAAGTGACTCAAAGAATAGAGCTATGCTCCCCGGCAACGGTGCCAAAAAATAGTCTTGATAACACACAAGTATAGGGGATCACAACAGTTTTCGAGGGTAGAGTATTCAACCCAAATTTATTGATTCGACACAAGGGGAGCCAAAGAATATTCTCAAGTATTAGCAGTTGAGTTGTCAATTCAACCACACCTGCAAGACTTAATATCTGTAGCAAAATATTTAGTAGCAAAATAGTATGGAAGTAACAGTAACGGTGGCAAAAGTAAAGTAGTAGTTTTTGTAGCAATTGTAACAGTGGCAACGGAAAAGTAACTAAGCAAAGATCAATATGTGAAAAGCTCGCATGCAATGGATCGATGATGGATAATTATGTTGGATGCGATTCCTCATGCAACAGTTATAACATAGGGTGACACAGAACTAGCTCTAGTTCATCAATGTAATGTAGGCATGTATTCCGAATATAGTCATATGTGCTTATGGAAAAGAACTTGCATGACATCTTTTGTCCTAACCTCCCATGGCAACAGGGTCCTATTGGAAACTAAGGGATATTAAGGCCTCTTTTAATAGAGTACCGGACCAAAGCATTAACACTTAATGAATACATGAACTCCTCAAACTACGATCATCACCGGGAGTGGTCCTGATTATTGTCACTTCGGGTTTACCGGATTATAACACATAGTAGGTGACTATTGACTTGCAAGATAGGATCAAGAACTCACATATATTCATGAAATCATAATAGGTTCAGATCTAAAATCATGGCACTCGGGCCCTAGTGACAAGCATTAAGCATATCAAAGTCATAGCAACATCAATCTTAGAACATAATGGATACTAGGGATCAAACCCTAACAAAACTAACTCGATTACATGGTAAATCTCATCCAACCCATCACCGTCCAGCAAGCCTACTATGGAATTACTCACGCACGGCGGTGAGCATCATGAAATTGGTGATGGAGGAAGGTTGATGATGACGATGGCGATGGATTCCCCTCTCCGGAGCCCCGAACGGACTCCAGATCAGCCCTCCCGGTGAAGATTAGGGTTTGGCAGTGGCTCTGTATCATAAAACACAATGAATCCTTCTCTCTTATTTTTTTCTCCCCGAAGTGAATATATAGAGTTGGAGTTGACATTGGTGGATCCTCAAGGGGCCCACGAGGCAGGGGTGCGCCCTAGGGGGGCACGCCCTACAGCCTCGTGGACAGGGTGTGGGCCCCCTTATGCTGATTCTTTCGCCAGTATTTTTTATAAATTCCAAAACGTGTCTCCATGAATTTTTAGGTCATTCCAAGAACTTTTATTTCTGCACAAAAATAACACCATGGCAATTCTGCTGAAAACAGCGTCAGTTCGGGTTAGTTCCATTCAAATCATGCAAGTTAGAGTCCAAAACAAGGGCAAAAGTGTTTGGAAAAGTAGATACGTTGGAGATGTATCAAGCATCAACAGCATAATCACTAGCATCACACATAATTTCAAAAGGCAAGTTCCAATCAGGTGGTTGAACAATAGGTGTAGAAATTAAAGCTTTCTTAAGTGTTTAAAAGGCTTCTAAACAATCATCATCGAAAACAAAAGGAATATCCTTCTGCAAGAGACTAGTAAGAGGCCTAGAAATTTTTGGAAAGTCTTTGATAAATCTCCTATAGAAACCAGCATGACCTAAGAAACTACGAATACCTTCTATATCTTTAGGACATGGCATTTGCTCAATTGCATCAACCTTAGCTTGATCCACTTCAATACCTCTTTCGGAAATTTTATGACCCAAGACAATGCCTTCATTAACCATAAAGTGGCACTTCTCCCAATTCAAGACAAGATTTTTTTGTTCATATCTCTACAAAACTCGATCAAGATTTCTTAAACAATCATCAAAATACTTCCCATAAACAGAAAGGTCATCCATGAAAACCTCAACAATCTTTTCACAGAAGACGGAAAATATAGCAGTCATACATCTTTGAATGGTAGAAGGTGCATTACATAAAACTAAAAGGCATACGTCTATAAGCATAAGTTCCAAAGGGATAAGTAAAAGTGGTCTTCTTTTGATCAGGTTGACAAACGGGTATTTGTGAAAAGCCAGAATATCCATCAAGGAAGCAAAAGTCTGTGTGCTTAGATAATCTTTCAAGCATTTGATCAATAAAAGGCAAAGATTAATGATCTTTTCTAATTGCTTTGTTTAATTTTCTAAATCGATTACCATTCTATAGCATGTGGCAATTCTTTGTGGAATAACTTCATTCTTATCATTAGGAACAACAGTTGTCGGTGTCAAAACCGGCGGATCTCGGGTAGGGGGTCCCGAACTGTGCGTCTAGGCCGGATGGTAACAGGAGGCAAGGGACACGAAGTTTTACCCAGGTTCGGGACCTCTTGATGGAGGTAAAACCCTACGTCCTGCTTGATTAATATTGATGATATGGGTAGTAAAACAGTAGATCTACCATGAGATCGGAGAGGCTAAACCCTAGAAGCTAGCCAATGGTATGATTATTGTTCTGTATGTTGTCCTACGGACTAAAACCCTCCGGTTTATATAGACACCGGAGAGGGTTAGGGTTACACAAAGTCAGTTACAATGGTAGGAGATCTACATATCCGTATCGCCAAGCTTGCCTTCCACGCCAAGGAAAGTCCCTTCCGGACACGGGACGAAGTCTTCAATCTTGTACCTTCATAGTCCAGGAGTCCGGCTGAAGGTATAGTCCGGCCATCCGGACACCCCCTAATCCAGGACTCCCTCAGTAGCCCCCGAACCAGGCTTCAATGACGATGAGTTCGGTGTGCAGATTGTCTTCGACATTGCAAGGCGGGTTCTCCTCCAAATTTCGTGTACCTGTTGAATAAAGTCCGGTTTCTTGTAAATGTTGCGCTCTTGGCTTCTACGCCCAATAATGGCCGTCTCCCACGTGTCAAACGAATATGAAAAGTCTGAGTGTTTTTACATCCACACCCCTAGCCGCGTAAATGAGCCACCCATTTAAGGGGACGAGGATTTAGATCCAAACCGCACCTTCTCCCCTTCGCGAGTGTTCATCAGAGCGCATCCGACAAAGGTCCATTCCACCATGGCCAGCTGTCGCAACTCCTCCTTTCGCCCTTCCAGCCCTCAGCCTGGATATTGGGAGAGATGCTCCATCCCGCATAGCGAGCTAGTGACGCTCCAGACCAAGGGATCTCTCCCCCCGGCCTATATGGTCCCGATTCGAGCCAGTCTTGCCATCTATAATGGTGGAGAGCAAGTGGAGAGTGCCCCTAATCCCTCCAAAGGAGAGCGGGTATGCCTTGTCCCTTATTTAATAAGAGGGCTCAGATTTCCAATCCATCTGTTTCTCTGGGGGCTCCTGGAGTTCTATGGCCTCTAGCTACACAATCTTACGCCTGCCTCCGTATTGCATATCGCGGGCTTCGTAGCCCTCTGCGAGCTGTTTTTGGGTGTTGAGGCTCATTTTGGGCTGTGGAAAGAGCTATTCTGCCTTGTGCCCCCTTCTCGGAAGGGGTCAATATACCAAGTGGGCGGAGCCGAAGTGTGGTGCATCACCGGGACCGGATATCTATTCGGAACCCCAAAGAAGGCGTCCGAGGACTGGCCTTCGGAATGGTTTTACATAGAGGATGTCCCGCTGCCGGATCCTGTCCGGATCGGCCTCCCTGAGTTCGACAGTGCTCCACTAAAGAAATGCCTAAGTTGGCGTCCACGGAGCCCTCAGAAGGAAAGTGACAAGGATGTCCTTTACCTGATGGGCCGGATAAGATTGTTAGCTCATTCCGGACTGACCATGATCAGGGTCATGGCCGCATGCATCATGTGAGGGGTGCAACCGCTACAGTATAGAGGCCACCCCATGTGGGACTTCAACGGGGAGGACGACGCCACCCGTTACGGCCGTAAGGGACCGGATTCGGCTGTGTCTTTAACAAAGACCTTGTCCGCTTTGTACAAGGGAGAAGAGGAGGAATTTCTCCGCATCAACCCACAGGGTGGATTTTCTATGTACAATCCCCCAAGCTGGGTAAGTGGTCACATTTACTTGCCCATCCATTTTATATTCCCATTGTTAAATATTCAGTCTAACGACTTCAACGCAGGAACTGTGCCAGGCTGTTAAAGAAATAAACAGCCCTCCTCCACAACCCGAGGACCCAGGACGGCCCCTCGACCCGGCCTCTCAAGAGGATCCGGACTTATCTGTGGAGCTGATTGATGGAGTGTTCCATCAATTGAGCAAGGACAACGCCTTGGTGGCCATTACGGCCGATTACCCAGGGCTAATCCCGGCTTCCCAGGTAACTGAGATCGAAGTCCCAGTACCCCGAATAGGGGTCCGCCCCTTTCGTGTTTTCAGTTTCCTGATTACAACCGAGCTTTGCAGGGGAGGTTTTTGAGACGGGAGGCCGAACCTGCGACGACAAGCCAATGAGGGGCCGCAGGGCCCCGTGGGCAGAAAAGAGGTGCAGTCCGGACTGAGGCGTCAGCGCAAAGATATGGCGCGCCCCCTTATCCCAGGTGTTATACCTTCAAGGCATATTAACACTCGTGCTCTCTTCAGGACAAAGAGACCTCGCCGGACTATATCCGGAGAGGCTGCCAATCACGCCTCCACCAGCCAGGCTCCAAAGCCTGGTCCGGAGGCGGAGGCGAACACAAGGCGCGCACCAGACGCTCCTCCGACGGAGGATGTGGACAGGTTGTCTGCCACCAACTCTGAGGTGGAGAGTGTCATGAACCACAGGTGTCGCCGGACAATTCTTCACGATGCTTGTTTCTCCCAAGAGGCATTAGATGCCTTCAATTCGGGAGATGCGTACCTCTGTGCCGCTCAAAATGGTCTAGCCAGAGCCACGGAGCAATATGTAAAAGACATACGGGTAAGAAAATTTTGGTAATTATATATATATATACCAGTAGCCCCCGGGACTTGAAACAGTTAGAATAACTGATTTAAGGATCATTTGTTATGCAGGTTCTTACAGAAAAGAATTCCCTACTGTCTGAGGAGCTGGAAGAGTGCAAAGCCGAACTTGAGGCCGCACTAGCCGCGGCAGGGGAGCCCAAGGAGACCCCCTATGGTAATATACACTTCGAAAGATAAGTATTTTGCGAAGCACGGCATGGGTGCGAATCTGACAAATGAAATTGCAGATGGCGCCGGATTGAATCCGGAAAGGAAACATCTCCTACGCCAGCTGAAGGCTGGTGAGAAGGTGCTGACAAAGGTGAGGCAGGAGAAGAACGATCTCCAAGATGCCAACACCAAGCTGGGCGTCGACCTCAAAGATGTACGTGCCCAGCTGTCAGACTCTGTGAAGGAGAATCAGCGGCTTCGGCACGGCATATTTAGTAAGTGCTTGAACGAACCTTTGAAAAAAAGTTCGGCGGGGAAGTCGACTAACAGAGTAATGTCTGTAGGTGTGCTAACAGGTCGTCCTGCAGAGGAGATGCCCGGTTCTACGGGTGACCTTCTTCCCGAGCTCTCGCAACTACTCGAGCGAGTTCGGCAGGCGATGCAAGGCGTCGCCCAGGCCTTGTGGCCATCCATCTCCATGCCCCAAGGTCTTGGAGAGCTTGCGGAGAAGCTAAAGGGAGCACGGCGGCGCTTCCGATTGTGGAAGATATCGGCCTACCGTCAAGGCGCTAGGGAGGCCTGGGCCATGGTGAAGACGCGGTACACAAAGGCTGACCCCAACCACATGGCCGAGGTCGGTCCTGTGGGGCCCGATGGGAAGGAGATCCCTGTAAGCTTAGTATATGGCCAAGTAGAATTGGCTGCAAAGTATTCCCAGCAGGACTGTAAATTAGACAGCCTGTTAGATGGTATTGAAGAGGAATACAATCAGTCAGAATGACTATGTAATTTAATTGACATTTATAATGCCTTCTAGCCGGATTGTAGATCGTTTGTCATGGCCGACCTTTTCGCTTCAGCCTCGGGACCTGACAGTCCGGAGTGTGTCCGAATTCCCATGCAGTTATATAAGAACCGGGGAATGCATGGTGACCAGGCGTAGGGGTCATTAGTGCGTGAACAGACAAGTGCCCGACTAGTTATGTTATATTACATGGTTAGTAAGAAACATCTTCTAGGGAGAATAGTTCCATTAGGGGTTCCTTTCCCTGGGAGGCATGCCCTAAAGTGCATGCCCATTCTGCGAAAAAGATGCGGGAAAAAGCATCTGGGGGGCGCATAAATAAATAAGTGAAAAGATCATCTTTTAGGTCACCGACCGAATATTCCCTTAAGAATGCTAGCTTTCGGCTTCACCTAGTCTGAGGTACACATCCGGCTGATCCGGCAGTAACAATCGCAGAGGTGCTCCCTTTACCGCCTAGCCGAATAATCGGGAACGTAGGGGTAAGCACAGGAGCCAGGCAACCTAGCTTGGCCAAAACTTAAGTCATATCGATGCATATAATGGTGAAATAAAAGGTCATGCGGAGCGTAACACATGTGTTGGGCATGAAGCCCGTATAAATAAGCTTCTGTTAAAAGAAGCCCCCAGGTTTAATGAGTGCGAATAGCACGTCATTTGATGAGCCTTTAAAGGCTATAAGAGAAAGGAAGGGGAGAAGGAGAGAAATGTAAGACAGACAGTATATAAAAAATGGACAGAGGAAGGAGACGAACACAGAGTCCGGCGCTAGGCATAGAATCTTCCGAGATGGGCTGTGTTCCATGGGTTCGGCTCGAGTCGGTTATCCGATGCATCTCGCAGGCGGTACGCTCCACCAGTCAGGACTTGGTCAATTATGAAGGGACCTTCCCACTTGGGCTTGAGTTTGTCCTTTTTCTTGTCCGGCAGGCGTAGAACTAATTCGCCAACGTTGTAATTTTTGGCCCGTACTTCTCTGCTTTGGTATCTTCGAGCCTGCTGTTGATAGAATGCGGAACGGGCTTTCGCCACGTCACGCTCCTCCTCCAATGCGTCCAAACTGTCCTGTCGATCGAGCTCGGCTTCTCTTTCTTCGTACATGCGCACTCGAGGTGAGTCATGAATTATGTCGCAAGGCAAAACTGCCTCTACGCTGTACACAATAAAGAATGGTGTGTATCCAGTGGTGCAATTCGGCGTGGTCCGCAGCCCCCAGAGTACGGAGTCGAGCTCCTCTACCCAGTGCGTGTTAGATTCCTTGAGGGACCGCACTAATCTGGGTTTGATGCCGCTCATGATGAGACCATTTGCACGTTCGACCTGGCCGTTAGTTTGTGGGTGATAGACGGAAGCATAATCGAGCTTGATGCCCATGTTTTTGCACCAGAGTTTTACCTCGTCGGCCGTAAAGTTTGTGCCGTTATCAGTGATGATGCTGTGGAGGACGCCGTAACGGTGTACAACCCCCGATATAAAGTCTATCACCGGTCCGGATTCGGCCGTCTTAACAGGCTTGGCTTCTATCCATTTGGTGAACTTATCCACCATGATCAGTAAGTATTTTTGCTTGTGGGTTCCGCCTTTAAGGGGTCCAACCATGTCAAGCCCCCAGACCGCGAAGGGCCAAGTGATGGGGATAGTTCGGAGGGCGGTGGGTGGCATATGGCTTTGGTTTGCAAAGAGCTGGCAACCGACGCATCGTTGGACTAAGTCCTGGGCGTCTGCCCGGGCCGTCGGCCAATAAAAGCATGTACAGAAGGCCTTGCTTACAAGGGACCGAGCTGCAACGTGATGACTGCCGAGTCTGGCATGAATTTCAGCCAGGAGGTTCCGCCCTTCCTCTTCGGAGATGCACCTTTGAAGGACTCCGTAGTGCTTTTCTTATAAAGCTCTCCCTCGTGGACTTTGTAGGCTTTGGATCGCCACACTATGCAGCGTACCTCACTTTGGTCCTCGGGGAGTTCCTGCCTAGTAAGGTAGGCGAGGAATGGTTCTGTCCACAGGGCGATGACGGCCATTATTACGTGGGCTGAAGGTGTTATTTCATTGGCAGAGCCTCCGATTGTGTCAGAATGTTCGGTGTCGGGCAGTGCGGTTGGGTCCGGGCTGTTATTGTTCGGCTCCCCTTCCCATACTACGGATGGCTTGAACAGCCTTTCCAAGAAGATGTTGGAGGGGACTACATCGCGTTTTGCGCCGATGCGTGCCAGGACATCTGCCGCCTGATTATTTTCCCGGGCTATATGGTGAAATTCAAGCCCTTCGAACCGAGCTGACATTTTTAGCACGGCGTTGCGGTAAGCTGCCATTTTTGGATCCTTAGCATCGAAGTCTCCATTTATTTGGGATATTGCGAGGTTCGAGTCCCCGCGCACCTCTAGGCGTTGAATGCCCATGGATACTGCCATCCGGAGACCATGTAAAAGGGCCTCATATTCGGCTGCATTATTGGAGTCTGTGTACATAATCTGGAGTACGTATTGAACTGTGTCTCCTGTGGGGGACGTCAAAACGATGCCAGGCCCTAGTCTGGCCAACATCTTGGAGCCGTCGAAATGCATGATCCAATTTGAATATGTGCCGTGCTCTTTAGGGAGTTCGGCCTCCGTCCATTCTGCGACGAAGTCGGCCAAAACTTGCGACTTGATGGCTCGCCGTGGCTTATAAGTTATGTTGAACGGGAGGAGCTCAATGGCCCATTTTGCAATCCGGCCCGTTGCGTCACGGTTGTTTATAATATCGTTAAGTGGTACTTCCGAGGCTACTGTTATTGAACACTCTTGAAAGTAGTGTCGTAGCTTCCAGGATGCCATGAATACCGCGTACGCAATCTTTTGTTAATGCGGGTACCGTGATTTGCACGGAGTGAGGACAGTGGACACATAATAGACCGGCTTTTGAAGGGGGAATTTGTGTCCGTCCGTTTCTCATTCGACGACGAGCACTGCGCTTACAACCTGATGTGTTGCTGCAATGTACAATAGCATTGGTTCGCCAATGTTTGGCGCGGCCAGGACTGGGTTTGTTGCCAATATGGCTTTTATTTCGTCGAGTCCGGCCGTGGCTGCATCCGTCCATTCGAAGTGTTCGGTGCGCCGAAGGAGGCGGTAAAGGGGTAGGGCCTTTTCTCCCAAACGGGAGATAAAGCGGCTTAGAGCCGCCACGCATCCGGTTAACTTTTGTATTTGTTTGAGGTCCTTTGGGATATCCAGTTGCGACAGAGCTCGGATCTTGGCTGGATTTGCTTCAATTCCTCTACCGGATACAATGAAGCCCAAGAGCTTTCCGGCTGGAACACCGAAAACGCATTTTTCCGGGTTGAGCTTGATGTCGTATGTTCGGAGGTTATCAAATGTGAGCCTCAAGTCGTCTACTAGAGATTCGACATGTCTTGTTTTGACGACCACATCATCTACATATGCCTCCACTGTTTTGCCGATCTGGTTTGCCAGACATGTCTGAATCATGCGCTGATATGTTGCACCGGCGTTTTTGAGCCCGAAGGGCATTGTGTTGAAGCAGAATGGGCCGTATGGTGTGATAAATGCCGTTGCGGCTTGGTCTGATTCTGCCATCTTGATTTGATGGTAGCCGTAATATGCGTCGAGGAAACACAACGAATCGTGTCCTGCAGCAGCGTCGATAATTTGATCGATGCGGGGAGGGGGAAGGGATCCTTTGGGCAAGCCTTGTTAAGGTCTTTAAAATCAACGCACAGGCGCCAGGATTTGTCCTTCTTTGGTACCATCACCAGGTTTGCTAGCCAGTCCGGATGTTTTATATATCTGATGAATTCGGCCTCCAATAGCTTTGCTAGCTCCTCTCCCATGGCCTGTCTCTTAGGTTCGGAAAAATGCCGAAGAGCTTGTTCGACAAGTTTGAATCCTTTTAGGATATTTAAGCTGTGCTCGGCCAGCCTGCGTGGGATTCCTGGCATGTCTGAAGGGTGCCAGGCAAAAATGTCCCAGTTCTCTCGTAGGAACTCTTGCAGTGCGGCGTCTACATCAGGGTTTAACTGTGCCCCGATGGAAGCTGTTTTATTGGGGTCCGTTGGATGGACCTGGAATTTGACTATTTCGTCTGCCAGTTTAAAGGAGGTGGACTTGGTTCTTTTGTCGAGTACCACATCGTCCCTATCCACCATGGAGCGCAGCGCGGTCAGTTCCTCAGCCGCTAGGGCTTCGGATAGTGCCTCGAGGGCCAGTGCGGCTGTCTTGTTTTCGGCGCGGAGTGCTATGTCCGGATCACTAGCGAGAGTGATGATCCCGTTAGGCCCGGGTATCTTGAGCTTCATGTACCCGTAATGGGGTATTGCTTGGAAGATTGTAAACGCTTCCCGCCCTAGCAGAGCGTGATAACCGCTGCTGAACGGAGCCACATGGAACGTGACCTCTTCGGACCTGTAATTATCCGGCGTGCCGAACACCACATCTAGTGTGATTTTTCCTGTACAACGCGCTTCCTGACTGGGGATTATTCCTCTAAAGGTTGTGCTGCTTCGCTCAATGCGGTTCCAGTATATTTCCATTTTTTGAAGGGTTTCCTCATAAATGAGGTTCAATCCGCTGCCGCCGTCCAGGAGTACCTTGGTAAGACGAAAGCCGTCCACTATTGGACTGAGGACCAATGCGGCTGGTGCTCGGGCTGTTCGGAATTTAGGTTCATCACTGGCGTTAAAGGTAATAGCTGTGTCACTCCATGGGTTTATTGTTGCTACTTTGTAGACTTCGGCAAGGCTGCGGAGTGTCCTTTTTCGCATATTATTTGATGCGAAAGTCTCGAAGACTGTTAATACCGTATTGGTGTCTCTGGGGTGGCTTTCTGTGGCCTCCGGAATTAGGAGATCTTCGCCAATTTTGGCCACCAGCCGGAGTATCCAACATGCTCTAAGGCTGTGAGTTGGTGTGGCATCCTCTGTACTGTGAATTTTACAGGGTCCATTAAGCCATCCTTCCAGTACGGTTCCATGCCCTGTAGAGGGTTTTTGCTTTTTGGTGTTTGACCCGGGTGTCTGGCGATGATGCACCCTTTTGTTTCGGACTGGGTTTGTATTCAGGGTCGGATCGTCCCAAAATTTTATTTCGGTTTTCCAAGCGCTTTCCATCGCATAGTACTTTCGTACAATGGACGCCAAGTTAGTGAAGCGTGTAATATCATGGCGACTTATGGCGTTGAGGATTCCCTTGTCCGTGCAATTATTGCAGAAGATTGATATTGTGTCTTCCTCGCGGCAGTCCCTTATCCTGTTCCTAACCAGGAGGAATCTGGCCCAGTAATGATGTACTGTTTCTTTGGGCTCTTGCCTGATTTGGGATAGATCGCTTATGTTCGGGTGGGTGGGTGGAATTAAATCCGAAGCCTCACACAATCTAAGGCTTAGAGGCCGAGGAATTTCCGAACTCGAAAATTTGGATTCCTGGATGTTGTCCAATGAATCCAACCCGTCGTCTGATTCTAAGTTCAGGTCTTGAGTGATATCCTCCCCTCCGCGGGTATCCGGCTTGGAGGGGTCGGGAATCCGGACGTAGCTAGTCCTTAAGATAGATGAAGGGTCGCCGCACTGTCCCTCTACCACGGCAACGTGATGGGTGACTTGGGGAGAGTTAATCTCTCTCAGATCGGGTTTAGGCCCAATCTGGTCGTAATCTGTAGCGACTCCCAGGGCGGCGATGCGATCCAAGAGCTCGTTTATGGAGGAGAGCTCCATTGGATCTAACTGCTCGGCGAGTTCCGAGCTGACATGAAGATTGTTTTCGATGGCTCGAGAGGTCATCATCGGCGCAGAAGCCGAACAGGCGGTCATAAGAAAACCACCTAGCCGGAGGGTTTGGCCGACAGCCAAAGCTCCCTTAGAAACGGTGCCGTCTTTAAAGACGGGGCGAGGCATCCTTCCTGATAGCGAAGACACAGAGGAACTCTCAATGAAAGCACCAATGTCGGTGTCAAAACCGGCAGATCTCGGGTAGGGGGCCCCGAACTGTGTGTCTAGGCCGAATGGTAACAGGAGGCAAGGGACACGAATTTTTACCCAGGTTCGGGCCCTCTTGATGGAGGTAAAACCCTACGTTCTGCTTGATTAATATTGATGATATGGGTAGTACAAGAGTAGATCTACCACGAGATCGGAGAGGCTAAACCCTAGAAGCTAGCCTATGGTATGATTGTTGTTCTGTATGTTGTCCTATGGACTAAAACCCTCCGGTTTATATAGACACCAGAGAGGGTTAGGGTTACACAAAGTCGGTTACAATGGTAGGAGATCTACATATCCGTATCGCCAAGCTTGCCTTCCACGCCAAGGAAAGTCCCTTCCGGACACGGGACGAAGTCTTCAATCTTGTATCTTCATAGTCCAGGAGTCTGGCTGAAGGTATAGTCCGGCCATCCGGACACCCCCTAATCCAGGACTCCCTCAACAGTTATACCTCCTTTCTTAGGAACACAATGAACAGGACTTACCCATCTACTATCAACTATGGGATAGATTATACCTACTTCCAAAAAGTTTTAATATTTCCATTCTTACCACTTCTTTCATCTTCGGATTTAACCGGCGTTGGTGATCAACAACGGGTTTAGCATCAGGTTCCATATTAATTTTTTGCCGACATAGAGTGGGACTAATGCCCTTTAAATCATCAACAGTATATCCAATAGCAGCTCGGTGCTCCCTTAGAACTTTCAATAATCTTTCTTCTTCATGTTCTGAAAGGTTGGCACTAATAATAACAGGATATATCTTCTTTTCATCAAGATAAGCATATTTCAAAGTGTTTGGCAATTGTTTTAATTCAAACGCAGGATCACCTTTAGGTGGAGGAGGACCTCCCAGAGTTTCAATAGGCAAATTGTGTTTAAGCAGAGGACGTTGTTCAAAGACATTTTTATCTATTTCATGTCTTTCATGCATATGAAAATCATTCTCATGGTCTAGCAAATATTGTTCTAAAGGATCAGTAGGTGGTACAATAATAGAAGCAAGACCAATTAATTCATCCTTACTAGGCAATTCTCTTTCATGAATATTTCTACTAAACTTGGAAAAATTAAACTCATGAGACTAATCACCAAAGCTAACACCAACAATTTATTTCTTATAGTCTATCTTAGCATTAACTATATTCAAGAAAGGTGTACCAAAAATGATGGGACAAAAGTCATCTTGCGGGGAACCAAGAACAAGAAAATCAGTAGGGTATTTTATTTTCCCACACAAGACTTCAACATCTCTAACTATCCCAAATGGTGATATGGTGTCTCTGTTAGCTAGTTTAATAGTAACATCTATGTCTCCTAACTCTGTCGGTGCTATGTCTTTCATAATTTCTTGATATAAGGTGTAAGGAATAGCACTCACACTAGCACCCATGTCACATAAACCATGATAACAGTGATCCCCTATTTTAACTGAGATGACAGGCATGCCAACAACGGGTCTATGTTTATCTTTCTTATCAGGTTTGGCAATTATAGCAGCTTCTTCATAGAAGTAAATAATGTGCACATCCATATCTTCTTCCAAGAGATCTTTAACCATAGCAATACTAGGTTCAACTTTAATTTGTTCATCAGGTTTAGGTGTTCTAATGTAGCTTTCGTTAACCATAGTTGAAACTTTAGCATGTTCCCTTATCCTAACACGGAAAGGTGGTTTCTCAATATAGGCAGAAGGAACACTGGATAAACATTATAAAATAATAGTTCTTTAACTAGTACCGGTTCTTTGAATTTATTCTTTAATAGGTGGGTGATATTTAAACACTTCTCCTTTAGGGGGGTTCAACATGAGTAGCAAAATATTCACAAAAGGAGGCTACTATTTCAGAGTCCAAGTCCATATTTAGGCTAAACTTTTGAAAAGCATTCAGTATCAAATAAAGATTTAACAGTCATTACTTAAGTTAATACCTGACTCTTTACCTTTGTCGAGTTCCAATCTTCAGAGTTGCATTTAATTCTCCAAAAGATCCACCGGATTCAATAGTCCTTCTTCATAAAGGAAACGAGCACAATAGTATCAAGCATGGTTTGATCATTACGAGAAAGACGAGCATAAAAATTCTGGATAATAATTTCTCTTGAGAGCTCATGATTGGGGCATGAATATAACATTGACTTAATCCTCCCCCAAGCTAGAGCGATACTTTCTCCTTCACGAGACCAAAAATTATATATATAATTCTGATCACGATGAACTAGATGCATAGGATAAAAAAATTGGTGGAACTCCAATTTCAAACGATTCCAATTCCATGATCCAATATCATCGCATAGCCTATACCGTGCCAATGCTTTTCCTTTCAAAGATAAAGGGAAAAGCTTCTTCATAACTTTATCTCCGGGTAAACCTGCAAGCTTAAACAATCCGCAAATTGGTTCCACATATATCAAGTGCATATTAGGATGTTCGGTTCCATCTTCTGCATAAGGATTAGCTAGCAGTTGTTCTATCATACCTGAAGGAATTTGATATTCAATATTTTCAGTAGGTGCAGTAGGTTGAGGGGTAGCTAATTGTGGTTCCGGACAAGGTGAAGATACCCCGAACAAACCCCTCAAAGGATTGTTTTCCATAGTAACAAGTAACAATAAATTTCAGCACACTATATAAATGTTTCCTTACCAAAGGCGCTTCAGTCCCCAGCAATGGCGCCAGAAATAGCCTTGATGACCCACAAGTATAGCGTATCAATTATAGCTCTTTTTGATAAGTAAGAGTGTCGAACCCAACGAGGAGCAGAAGGAAATGACAAGTAGTTTCAGTAAGGTAGTGTCTGCAAGTGCTGAGATTGTAAGTAGCAAAGTAGTTTGATAGCAAGATAATTTGTAACGAGAAAGTAACAATAGTAGTAACAAAAGTGCAGCAAGGTAGCCCAATCCTTTTGAGGCAAAGGACAGGCCACAACGGTCTCTTATGATAAGCAAAGCATTCTTGAGGGTGCACGGGAATTTCATCTAGTCACTTTCATCATGTTGGTTCGATTCGTGTTCGCTACTTTGACAATTTGATATGTGGGTGGACCGGTGCTTAGGTGTTGTTCTTACTTGAACTAACCTCCTACTTATCATTCACCCTCCCGCAAGCATCCACAACTATGAGAAAAGTATTAAGAATAAATTCTAACCATAGCATTAAACTTTTAGATCAAATCGGTCACTTACGGAATAGCGCATAAACTGGGGTTTAAGCTTCTGTCACTCTCACAACCCATCATCTAATTGCTACTCCACAATGCATTCCCTTAGGCCCAAATATGGTGAAGTGTCATGTAGTCGACATTCACATGACACCACTAAGGGAATCACAACATACATACTATCAAAATATCGAACACATATCAAATTCACATGATTACTTGCAACATGATTTCTCCCATGACCTCAAGAACAATGGTAACTG
Source organism: Triticum urartu (assembly GCF_003073215.2). Taxonomy (NCBI): domain Eukaryota; kingdom Viridiplantae; phylum Streptophyta; class Magnoliopsida; order Poales; family Poaceae; genus Triticum; species Triticum urartu. The sequence continues at coordinate 192,787,463 of NC_053027.1, read as the reverse complement.
CTCACAAATGATAAACATGCTCATGATCAGAGGGGTATTAAATAGCATATTGGATTTGAACATATAATCTTCCACCAAATAAAACATAGTAATCAACTACAAGATGTAATCAACACTACTAGTCACCCACAAGTACCAATCTATAGTTCCGGTAACAAGATTGAACACAAGAGATGAACTAGGGTTTGAGAAGAGATGGTGTTGTTGAATATGTTGATGGAGATTGCCCTCCCCAAGATGGTAGAGTGGTTGGTGATGATGACGACGATGATTTCCCCCTCCGGGAGGGAAGTTCCCCCGGTGGAATCGCTCTGCCCGAGGGCAAAAGTGCTCCTGCCCAAGTTCCACCTCGAAGCAGCGGCGCTTCGTCCTGAAAGTCCTCCTCTTATTTTTTTTTCTAGGTCAAAATATCTTATATACCAAAAGATGGGCACCGGAGGTGGGCCGAGGAGTCCACAACCCCCCAGGGCGCGTCGCGCCAGGGGGCCCTGGCGCGCCCAGGTGGGTTGTGTCCACCTGGTGGCCCCCTTCTGGTAGTTATTTGCTCCAATAATTCTTATTTATTCCATAAAAAATCCCCATGAAGTTTCAGCTTGTTTGGAGTTGTGCAGAATAGGTAACCTGACGTAGCTTTTCCAGGTCCAGATTTCTAGCTGCCAGAATTCTCCCCCTTGGTGTGTACCTTGCAAATTATGAGAGAAAAGGCATTAGAATTACTCCAAAAAGCATTATTATGGATAAAAACATCATAAATAATAGTAAGAAAACATGATGCAAAATGGACGTATCAATCACCTTCAGGTGGAGGAGGACCTCCTAGAGTTTCAATAGGCAAATTGTGTTTAAGCACAGGACGTTGTTCAAAGAAAATCTCATCTATTTCATTTCTTTCATGCATATGTAAATCATTTTCATGGTCTAGCAAATATTGTTCTAAAGGATCAGTAGGTGGTACAGCAATAGAAGCAAGACCAATTAATTCATCCTTACTAGGCAATTCTTTTTCATGAAGCTTTCTACTAAACTTGAAAAAATAAACTCATGAGACTCGTCACCAAAATACCGTCATTCTAATTTTTTTTAGTTATTCACTGGAGAAATTATATATTGAAGTCTATCTGAGGCAAGTGTTCGGGTCTAACACCAACAGTTTGTTTCTCACAATCTATTCTAGCATTAACGGTGTTCAAGAAAGGTCTACCAAAGATAATGGGACAAAAGTCATCTTGTGGGGAACCAAGAACAAGAAAATATGTAGGGTATTTTATTTTCCCACACAAGACTTCAACATCTCTAACAATCCCAATTGGTGAGATAGTGTCTCTATTAGAAGTTTAATAGTAACATCTATGTCTTCTATCTCCGCGGGTGCTATGTCATTCATAATTTCTTGATATAATGTGTAAAGAATATCACTCACACTAGCACCTATGTCACATAAACCATGATATCAGTGATCTCCTATTTTAATTGAGACAATGGGCATGCCAACAACAGGTCTATGTTTATCCTTTTTATCAAGTTTGGCAATTCTAGCAGCTTTTTCACAGAAGTAAATAACATGCCCATCCATATCTTCTTCCAAGAGATCTTTAACCATAGCAATACTAGGTTCTACTTTGATTTGTTCATCAAGTTTAGGTGTTCTAATATAGCTTTTGTTAACCACAGTTGAAACTTTAGCGTGTTCCTTTATCCTAACAAGGAAAGGTGGTTTCTCAATATAAGCAGAAGGAACAACTGGATCAACATTATAAAGTATATTTTCTTCTTTAACTGGTATTGGTTCTTTGATTTCTTCTTTAATAGGTGAGTGATATTTAAACCACTTCTCTTTAGGGAGATCAACATGAGTAGCAAATAATTCACAAAAGGAGGCTACTATCTCAGAGTCAAGTCCATATTTAGTGCTAAACTTTTGAAAAGCATCGGTATCCATAAAAGATTTAACACAATCATACTTAAGTTTAATACCTGACTCTTTACCTTTGTCGAGTTCCCAATCTTCAGAGTTGCATTTAATTTTTTCCAAAAGATCCCACCGGAATTCAATAGTCTTCTTCATAAAAGATGATGATTTCAATGATGCTCACATAAAAGATAAGAATTGAAACATAAAGAGAGCATCATGAACAATATGACTAGCACATTTAAGTCTAACCCACTTCCTATGCATCAGGATTTTCTGAGCAAAAAATTTATGGGAATAATAATCAACTAGCATAGGAAGGCAAAACAAGCATAACTTTAAAACTTTAAGCACATAGAGAGGAAACTTGATATTATTGCAATATGTAGAAGCATATGTTCCCTCTCATAATAATTTTCAGTAGTATCATGAATGAATTCAACAATATAACCATCACATAAAGCATTATTTTCATGATGCACAAGCATAGAAATTTTACTACTCACCACATTCTTTTCATTCGGAATAGTGGGAGTAAACTCAACAAAATAACTATCGTGTGATTGAAAATTGAAATCAGGATGACAAGTTTCATAAATATAATCATCGCTACTTTTTATAGCATAAGTGTCATCACAATAATCATCATAAGTAGGAGGCATGCTTTCATCATAATAAATTTGCACATCAAAACTTGGGGGACTAAAAATATCATCTTCATCAAACATAGCATCCCCAAGCTTGTGGCTTTGCATATCATTAGCATCATGGATATTCAAGGAATTCATACTAGCAAAATTGCAATCATGCTCATCATTCAAATATTAGTGCCAAACATCTTAATGCATTCTTCTTCTAACATTTTGGCATAATTATCGGAATCCTTATTTTCACGAAAGATATTAAAAAGATGAAGCATATGAGGCAACCTCAATTCCATTTTTTTGTAGTTTTCTTTTATAGACTAAACTAGTGATAAAACAAGAACAAAAAGATTCGATTGCAAGATCTAAAGATATACCTTCAAGCACTCGCCTCCCCGGCAACGGCGCCAGAAAAGAGCTTGATATCTACTACACAACCTTCTTATTATAGACGTTGTTGGGCCTCCAAGTGTAGAGGTTTGTAGGGCAGTAGCAAATTCCCCTCAAGTGGATGACCTAAGGTTTATCAATCCGTGGGAGGCGTAGGATGAATATGGTCTCTCTCAAAAACCCCGCAACCAAATAGAAAAGAGTATCTTGTGTCCCCAACACACCCAATACAATGGTAAATTGTATAGGTGCACTAGTTCGGCGAAGAGATGGTGATACAAGTACAATATGGATGGTATATAGGTTTTTGTAATCTGAAAATATAAAAATAGCAAGGTAACTAACGATAAAAGTGAGCAAAAACGGTATTGCAATGCGCTGAAACAAGGCCTAGGGTTCATACTTTCACTAGTGCAAGTTCTCTCAATAATAATAACATAATTGGATCATAAAAATATCCCTCAACATGCAACAAAGAGTCACCCCAAAGTCACTAATAGCGGAGAACAAACGAAGAGATTATTGTAGGGTACGAAACCACCTCAAAGTTATTCTTTCCGATCAATTCGTTGGGCTATTCCTATAAGTGTCACAAACAGCCCTAGAGTTCATAGTAAAATAACACCTTAAGACACAAATCAACCAAAACCCTAATGTCACCTAGATACTCCAATGTCACCTCAAGTATCCACGGGTATGATTGTACGATATGCATCACACAATCTCAGATTCATCTATTTAACCAACACAAAGAACTTCAAAGAGTGCCCAAAAGTTTCTACCGGAGAGTCAAGACGAAAACGTGTGCCAACCCCTATGCATAAGTTCACAAGGTCACACAAGTCGCAAGTTGATCACCATAACATACATCAAGTGGATCACGTGAATATCCCATTGTCACCACAGATAAGCACATGCAAGACATACATCAAGTGTTCTCAAATCCTTAAAGACACAATCTGATAAGATAACTTCAAAGGGAAAAATCAATTCATCACAAGGAGATAGAGGGGGAGAAACATAATAAGATCCAACTATAATAGCAAAGCTCACGGTACATCAAGATCGTGCCATATCAAGAACACGAGAGAGAGAGAGAGATCAAACACATAGCTACTGGTACATACCCTCATCCCCGAGGGTGAACTACTCCCTCCTCGTCATGGAGAGTGCCGGGATGATGAAGATGGCCACCGGTGATGGATCCCCCCCTCCGGCAGGGTGCCAGAACAGGTTCCCGATTAGTTTTTGGTGGCTAGAGAGGCTTTATGGCGGCGGAACTCCCGATCTAGGTTATTTTCTGGAGGTTTCAGTATTTATAGGAATTTTTGGCGTTGGTCTCACATTAAGGGGGGTCTCCGAGTCGTCCACGAGATACGGGGACGCACCCATGGGGTAGGGCGCGCCCTCCACCCTCATGGATGGCTCGGGACTCTTCTGGCCCAACTCTTTTACTCCGGGGGCTTCTTTTGGTCCATAAAAAATCATCAAAAATTGGCACGTCAATTGGACTCTGTTTGGTATTCCTTTTCTATAGAACTCAAAAACAAGGAAAAACATAAACTGGCACTGGGCTCTAGGTTAATAGGTTAGTCCCAAAAATCATATAAAATAGCATATAAATGCATATAAAACATCCAAGATTGATAATATAATAGCATGGAATAATCAAAAAATATAGATACGATGGAGACGTGACATAGGTTTAGGGGTAGATAATTGTGGTTCCGATCGAGGTGAAGGTACCCCGAACAAAACCCTCAAAGGATTGTTTTCCATAGTAACATGTGACAATAAATTTCAGCACACTATAATAATGTTTCCTTACCAAAGGCGCTTCACTCTCCGGCAATGACACCATAAAATAGACTTGATGACCCACAAGTATAGGGTATCAATTGTAGCTCTCTTCGATAAGTAAGAGTGTCAAACCCAACGAGGAAACGAAGGAAATGACAAGTGGTTTTTAGCAAGGTAATGTTTGCAAGTGCTGAAATTATAAGTAGCAGAGTAGTTTGATAGCAAGGTAATTTGTAACGTGGAAGTAACGATAGTAGTAAAAAAGTGCAGCAAGGTAGCCCAGTCCTTTTGAGGCAAAGGATAGGCCAAAACGTTTTCTTATGATAAGCAAAGTGTTCTTGAGGGTACATACACGGGAATTTCATCTAGTCACTTTCACCATGTTGGTTCGATTTCTGTTTGCTACTTTAATAATTTCATATGTGGGTGGACCGGTGCTTAGGTGTTGTTCTTACTTGAACAAACCTCCTAATTATGATTAACCCTCCCACAAGCATCCGCAACTATGAGAAAAGTATTAAGAATAAATTCTAACCATGGCATTAAACTTTTGGATCCAATCGGTCCCTTCCGGAATAGCGCATAAACTAGGGTTTAAGCTTCTGTTACTCTCGCAACCCATCATCTAAATGCTACTCCACAATGCATTCCCTTAGGCCCAAATATGGTGAAAAATCATGTAGTCGACGTTCACATGACACCACTAAGGGAATCACAACATACATACTATCAAAATATTGAACACATATCAAGTTCACATGATTACTTGCGACATGACTTCTCCCGTG